>NC_069739.1:4505680-4793180 GCF_027358585.1 Pangasianodon hypophthalmus
GGAGGTCAGACCGTCAGGTATTAGAGTGTCACGGTTGTCGTCTAGAGTGTCATGGCTGTCATAATGCTGTTTCTGGGGACATGGAGTCTTGTCACAAGAGATTAGGAATCATTCTGACAGGGAGCCCTGAGGGAGTTCGTTTGAGAGAGAGAGTGAGTGTGTGTGTGTGTGTGTTAGCTGTGTGTTAGCCCACCTTCAGCTTGCTCTCTTTCTCCTTTGTGACCTTGGTGAGCAGCTTGGCTTTCTGCCGTGTGAGCGCTTCAATCAGGGCATCACACTGGGCCACCAGACACGCTTCAAACTCCACGCCGTTCTCCTGTGAAACACACACACACACACACTGAAAATTATAGCTTACATGATAAAATAATGAATGTGACACAAGACAAATTGATACCAATATTATTACCAATATCAATATCAGCTCAAAGTCATTTTCATGTAGAGTTTTAATCCTTTACATCAGAAATATCATGTACATGTGCACATGCTGTTTACTGTGTGTTTCCCAAAAGCACTAATTTAAATCAATGTAAACACTGATTACATTTTCATGAATGTCTATTAACATCAGATTTTTGGATAACAAACAAAAACCCTCAATCATATAGTGTATATCTGTGTATATATGTATATACATAGATATTATTTTAACATTATTTGGAAAATGGACACTAGCTGTTTTAGATCAGTGTATTCGAGTTAGAATAAAGCTATCAAATGTTTTGTAATGAATAAATAAATGAATATAAATACATATTTTCCATTCTGATTGGTAAGACGTTGATTAATTTTCTATAACAGCATCTCTGACAGTGAGTGCACCTGCAAATCATGGATTTATAATAATGCGCTCGTTCTAATATGTTATCGTTTCTATAGTGGCAGCTTACACTGGGTGTATTTAGCTTTATTGGAAGGAGTCTCCAGTGTCAGCGCTTTGTAACTTTACATTTTCCGACATCTTTCGGACAGAGGAGTTTATCTATAACCGCTATAACGGAAGTCGTGACGCCCAGAACTTGTTTTATGGGAGTTCCACCACATTATATGCAACTATAAACAGTGTTAGCTAGCTAGTTAAGTATTTCTCAAGCCAGAACTGTGCAATTTATGCAAATGAGAGGTGAAATGATGTAACCAATGGGGTACCTGCACTCCGACTCCGTTTATTCCGTTTTGCAATAGCGAAAATTTTGCGTCTCCGGGAGCACTGTTTACGTTCGGCGAGACAGAAACATCTAACGTTTGTTTTTTTTCAGTCTTACAATAAAGTCACAGTGTTTGGTAATGTCAGCTTGGGTGCTCATTTCTATCAATAAGTATTTTCTTACCTTCATAGTAGTTTATATATGATGAAGCATACAGTCTGATGCCTTTCTATCTAGTTATCTAGCCTAATCTATACTGCACTAGCCTGGAACTGGAAACCGCAGAAAGTCCGCCTACTAGCCCACTAGCGAGTGAAAACATTCCCTATACTTCCAAATCCTATACTTCCAGAAAGAGCTCCATCTTCACTCTTCCTCCTTTGCGTGCTTAGTGTCTGGTTCTCTCGCATGCTACCACACTCATCTTCTCCCACGCTCACGACGGACAGGGAAAAAAAGCGTCATGTAGGAGGTTTGAAGCACAGCCGATCATTCATAAAGCCTGAATATAGAGCCTGGTTCGGGGATTGAAACTTCAGCCTACGACTCCGACACACACACACACACACACACACACACACACCTACGCACACATGCCCAGGTCTGACGCAGAGCAGTGAATGAGTCACTGGGTGAGTCGAAGAATGAGGGCTAGATTAGGTGGAGAGGAGGAGGAAGAGGTATTTACAGGATAAGACATTTAGTGAAGATATGTAGGGATTTCTGTGAGGGGGATGTTAATATGGCTGCGTATATGGGTGTGTGTGTGTGTGTGTGTGTGTGTGTGTGAGAGAGAGAGAGAGAGTGAGAGAGAGACAGGGAGAGAGGGAGGATTTTTTAAACTAACTGTGAGAAAGTCCCATGAGCCAATTACACTTATAAAACCATTTTTTGAACACTATATTCAGTTATTTTTATTTAATTTCATTTTTATAGGTGTGTTTTTTCCCCCCTGCCTAGCTGGCTAATGTTATGCTATCATGTTATGTCTTTAAAACCAGAAGCTAGGAAGCTATAGCGCTAGGTCAGTTAGTAAGCTAACTAACATTAGATTAGGAAGTTAGCTAACGTTGAGGTAAGCTAGCAAATATTAGGTGAACTTTTTATCTTAGCTTACCTCAAACTTAGCTAACCTACTACCTTAATGTTTGTTAGCTTACAAACTGACTTAGCGCCATAGCTTCCTAGCTTCTGGTTTTATTATTGTGTGACTGAAATAAGTAGCTGAGTTTGCTAACATAAGCTAACAACTATGTTGTGTAATTAGAAGTGTTTGCTAACTAGCGATATTCAAATTCAAATGCTTTATGACTACAGCAGCTGCATACACACTCATGTAGCTGTATACGTTGAGCTGGTACGACCAGACAGAAATAATCCAGTGTGTGTGTGTGTGTGTGTGTGTGTGTGAGAGAGAGAGAGAGACAGTGAGAGAGAGAGTCCCAGTAGACTGCAGTAAAAAGCTGATTACAGTGGCACTGTCAGAGAGCACGCTAACATGGATGTGCAGACCCTCACACACACACACACACACACACACTCTCTCTCTCTCTCTCTCTCGGACTAAAAATAAGCCAGACCATCTCAAATCCAGCCTGCTCCAGATACATCTAACGTGTATGTGTTAAATATTTATGTTCAGTGCTTTCATGTTAAAGAGTGTGAATCATCGCATGACTGATTCTGTTCATATGTGATTACTGAAATTTCAGACGCTTTCACTTGGAGGGACTTGTTCACAGAGGCTCATAACCGACGTCTGAACATCAGCCGGTGGCGTGGTTATGGCTGTGTATCTCTCTTTCTGTGATAATATAATGTGTATCTCAGTGCGGGATCAGTGATCCAGTGAATGCTAAATTACTGACTCAGCTACTACTTCAATATAATTTAGTTTAGAAATGTTTCTGGGCAATGCAGTCTTCTGTAATATGATTCTGCAGTTTAGCATCGGAAAATGATTTCATTTTAATTCTATTATATTATTTAGACTGTGCATGTTCTCCCCGTTCTTCAAAGGTTTCCTCTGGGTACTACGGTTTCCTCCCCAATCCAAAGTAGGTTGATATGCATTTCCAAATTGTCCATAGTGTGTGAGTGGGTGTGTGATTGTGCCCTGCAATGGGTTGGCACCCCGTCTAGGCTCCCCCCGCAACCCTGTGTAGGATAAGCAGTATGGAAAATGTATAGATGGAATGGATATTATTCAGACTTACCAACCCTGAGAAGCAAGACTATGAGATCCGGACGTGTAAAAACCTTTTCAATATAGTTCTTTCACAAATCATTTGTCTAAGTTAGAAACTGTAGTGCACATATATACAGGGTTTTCCAGTAACCACTTTACGTTTGGGGGTGGGTGGTGATCTGCTTTCCTGGTACTGTAAAACCCCATATAGACACACTGGGGAGACCCACAATGCTAAACACACTGACGAGCTCTGTCTCTTTTAATACCGTCTGCTGTCATCATGATTGTCGTCATTATCTGCATCTCAAATCCAAAAAAAAATGACCCCACATTCAAAAGTAATAATCTAGAAAATCCTGAAAACTGATATGCTCCAGAGACATTTGGTAGCTTTGAAAGCTACGAGACATTTTTTAATTTTCAAAGATAAACCATAATAAGAAAACATTCAGTTTTAGTACTCAATAACTGTGCGATTTGAGACACAATGCTAGTTCGTTTAGTCATTTGTGTACACAGTGTCACATGGGGCTGTACTGCCCTGTATTATTTATGTTGCTATTGCACCACGTGGACACATAGTCTTAATTTCTGAGGATGTGCACAGGCGCTCCAAACGACCACAGGATATGCGTGGCAGCCATCTTGTGTACATGAATGCATAGTGAAAAGCAAGTATAATTCAGGCTTTGCTTGTTAAAATGCATAGCCATCTCCAAATCTATTGGCACCCTTCACAAACTGAGCCAAAATGGATATGTGAAATAATAAGAAGTGGTGATTAATTCTTAAAAATTTAGAAAACCATATTTTACTAGACACAGAAGTAACAATGAAACAAACAATGAGGGGAAAATACTGCTCAGAAACTCACACTACACATGAGACTGCAATGAGACAAAAGAGTATACCGGTCTATGAAGACAAACTAAACTCAGAACAGGTGCACACATTAGGTAACAGACCAGTGACTGGACAGGAGTGGAGACAGGACCACAACACTAGCACATGGCATTGTGCTGAGGTGATGTCCTAGCAGTTACTTTTTGTGTGGTTTTTTTTTATCTGTTCTGGATAATTAATATGATTTTTCCAGATTTATCAAGATTTTTGTAGTGTGACGCCTATTCGGTTTTAATTCCTGATAACAATAATGTATAAAATCAAAACTGTACCTGGATCTGTTGGAGCAGGTTCTTCAGCTGCACCAGGAACTCCTTGGCATCCTTTGCTTTATCGGACACGCCATTCAACGCCTGAGACAACTGGCACTGCAGATAACACACACAAGCACAAAATTATTGTTTTGTTCACATTGTCTAAAACAAATTCAGCTATAATCAGTTCATTTATATGGAACCCATTTATACCGCTGTTGACAACGACTTGACAATGATTCCATTTGCAATCAAACTCGAGTGTGCCATGACTAAGAGACAGAATGAGGAAAAATAATGGCACCCATAATGAATGAGTGAATGCCAGCAGATCCAGAGAGTCCATCAGGGCACTGAGCTCCACTAGATAAAGCAATGAATTCCTAAAAATCCCCCATCTTCCCATTCCAGCCAACAGCATCAATCCCAAAACCCTGAGCTGCTGAGCTGCATCTGTCTGCTGGCACGTTCTTAGATCATCTTCTCTATTCAGACTCAGATGCCAAATCGATTAGACGCCAGCGCTGGAGCATCTCATTTTAAAAACGAGTCACGAAAGAGCAGGTACAGCAGGTGATTTCTGATGGACTAAACATAGAGGTCATAACGTGATGTAGTTTTTTTAAAAATACATTTTAAAAATTGGTCCATAATAGACTCGCTGGCACTATAATTCCAGATAATATGAACACACAATAAAACCTCTTGCCAAGTAAGCTTAAGTGTCCACTAATGGCTTTTCATCCACCTGCTTTTTTCTGAATTTTTAATTTGCTTGTAAATAAACTTGAATACAGACAGGAGAAATATAATATAAGTTATAAAGCATAATGGGTAGTTACTGTTACCTCTATGAAGTTGATTATTTTCCAATAACAGCACACTGCGAATTGATTTATTCCTCCTATACCACAGCAATTTGTCAATAATTAAAATTTTCTCATTTATTCAATTTGTAGTTACATTTAATGTTGTGTTACATCTGTGAAACAAATTAGTTCCTGTGATTACTTATGGGATAGGTGCTATAAACAGTTGTTCTTTCACCAGCCTTTCTTTTTTCTCACTCTTGAAGTTACAAAGTGCTGAAACTGGAGACTCCTTCACATGCTCCTCCCAAAAATCTTCTGACCAATCACAATTATGAATTCAACAGCGCTGTGCTAACATTTAAGTATAATTTTTTAAAATATTTTATCTGAGATGGAAAGACGCAATAAATGGAGACTTCTCCTTATTAGACATCTCAGAAACTTGCTTCAAATTAGTGAAACAGTTGGACAAAATACATCTTCCAATGCCAACCGTATAATAATCAATGAAGGAAACATGCTAGCAGACATTCATTAGAAAGTACAGTCCATTACTGTGTGTAGCAGTTGTGAGTGAATGTGTAATAATTTGACCCTTTTGGATATTTAGCGTTTTACCCAGCACTGCTCCAGGACTCGTGAACTCCTTACTGATAATAAATGATGATTGTTCACTCCTACCAGACCCTTGGACCCAATCCATACTCATACAAGCACACACACTTTTTTCCCACCTGCTCCTCTTCCTTTGGGCCACCCAGTGATCAGCAGGATCTTAAACCAGTCCACACACATTCAGACACACTCCTCCTCACTCCATTAACGTGCCATCTGCCTTGACAAGCTGTCCGGTCGGCTAACAGGACTGTGACAGATCGGATATGCCCGCTCATGTCTCGTTGCTGCCACAATGTGTGTGTGTGTGTGTGTGTGAGACACTAGGACGCTACCAGGGTTAGCGGTACAGCAGGGTGGTCACTCTGCCACCTGCAATCAAGCCCTGACTTCTCATTTGTCAAGATTAGACAAGAGCTGATAATAAATGAGAAGGAAGACTGAGCTGATATATTAAAAAAACTCCTTACAAATCTCAGGATTGGGCAAACAAACAAACAAACAAAAAATTAATAAATAAATATTTTTTCCACACTCACATTTCTCACATTTGAACTATATATTTCTCATATACAGCTGATAAAATAATCAATAAAATCCATTCCAAATTTGTATGGACATCTTTGCACAATTACTATTGGCCTCACCTGCTCTTCATATATATTAATTTTACTTCCTGCAATTGTAAAACAGCAAAGATACTGTGGACTGAACTGTGCACTGAACACAGAACAGGTGCGCACATTAGGTAACAGACCAATGACGGGATAGGAGCGGAGACAGGACCAAAATACTGGCACATGGCAATGTAAACAAAATGTGCATGAAGTCAACTCAAGATAAAACAAAAATGCAGAGAAAGGGAATTCACGACCACAGGAAAAGGTTAGATAGCCAGATTGGACATTAAAAGCTATTTTTGTACAAATTGATTCATTTTCCCTTCTGTTCATCATAAAATATATTAATGCTAGACAGAAAATCTCTGAAACTATAGTGGCAAAAACCTCAGCAAAATGAGGATAATTGATTGGGATATTCCAACCACATTAAAATATTTAAGATATTTTTCAAAATCTTTTACCCACTGAAAAAAAAGGCTTTCTGAACACAATAAAAATTGAATAAAAATGGTAGTTTGTTGGAATTTGCATGTTGCAAGCTTGAAAAAAAAGGGAAAAGGGCAGATATTGCAAAAGAATTAACAAATAATGTATTGAAAAGCCCTACTTTCAAGCATTTTTAAAGAAACCATTGTTTTAAGGTTCTGATTTATGCTTTCTGTTATCGGTAACTTGGCCCAGTGGTGAATAAGAGGCTTTAATGTTCTCCCAACTTCTAAATAATAAAAAAAAAGCCTTATACAGTACGTACACTGTCATATAACCATATGTGAGATGTCATTATTTTGTTATAATCTATGCATTTCTGTGTGTAAGGACAGCAGGGAAGGCAGTGTGACACCAGGGTCGCATATGGAAAACCGCCTGGCACATTTGGCACACCAGACTGGCACCGGATCAGATAATTCCCTCTGCGTTCGGAAATAATACCGGGAGAGGAATACTGTACTATAGAGGCAGAAAAAAATGACAAAAAAGGTTCTAATAATTAACATGAACATTTTTCCCAAGAGGAAGCAAGGTTGAATCTAGTCACTAGGGTTCGTATTCAGATTCCGAAAGTTACATTAATATTTACACAGGGAATGTTCTGTGTACTCAGAGTTAGGTTTCGCATGTGCTTAAGATCATTTCTGAACAATCTGTTCAGATTATTAAAATCAACACCCCATGTGCATAACTGCTAAATCCGTAGTTACGTCTAAGGTCCAACTCAGCTCTGAATACAGCCCTATGTCTTCAGATAAAATCGACTGTAGTTAGTGCATTTTGCATTTGCAGGGCAGAATAATGCAGAATATGAATAAAAATTGGTAATAAAGGCATTGGAAGAATTTGAGAATAGCTTAAACAATAATTTGAGAATAACATAAAAGTGAAAAACGGAATGCCCTGGGAATAATAACGGCTCTAATCCGGGTCAAATCTGGATAGCGTGTCGCAGTGTAATTGTAGATGAGTGTGTTTGTGTGTGTGTGAGTAACACAGAGTGCTCTCTAATGAAATGAGGTGCCCTTTTTTTATCCTGCTGAAAACGCTCAGCACTATTATCGTATTATGTACTTCAACAAAACAATGGCGTGATGAAGGAAACAGAGAGATGGAAAGAAAGAGAGATGAAGAAAGAGGACACGTCGGGGATATGCTTGACATTTAGAGCTGATATTTGGATGGGTTTAGCAGATGAGTGTGTGTGCTGATGAGAGGCTGAGAGACTCTGGGTGAGTATGCATACTGTGAATGTGTGTAATATAAAACAACACAAATATGTGCTGATGTGAGAGTGACCTTGATTAGGAGTCCTCAGGGAACATGCGCAGAGTGGCTCTGCTTAGTCACACACCCACACACAAACACACGGAGCGGGACTACCTCTACGCTTATTTAATGTTTACAGAGTTTACCCTGATTTGCAATGCACATAAGTATAAGACAAATCTGAAAAAAAAGATGTAGATACTGTAGAAAGCAAACAAAACTGGACCCAGAATTGAACCTTGAGGAGCGCCTTTAGTAATTAGCAAATAACCACATGGCCACTCCTTGCTGTCTCAGGGCCGCGGTTCTCAAAATGGAGTCTGGAGATCTCCAGGGGTCCATGACATATATATCCAAAGAATCCCTAATTGTATTGCCTTTTTTTTTAATCACATGATGATAGTGGAAATTGCTATCAGTGCTAGTATCATTTAGTTGTCATAGTAGTAAGGGGCTAATCTAACTTGGCCCGAATGCTTGAGTCTGCACTCAGGAATGATTCTGGTCTTGTATGGGGCATGGCTCATATTTGCAGGTTTGCTTCCACATAGAGGAATTCCCTCCAAACCAGGGATCAGAGGGACCATATGATCCAATCCAAATGTCACTTTTCTTGTTTTTATATTTTCCTGTCATACCAAAATGGCCAATAACAGCGCTTTGTGGATGCCTGGTATGTCATTGCATAGGAATACCTGCAAACGAGAAGATCATATTTTTCACCATGTAGGGTGTTTCGATGTTATCAGCACACCAGTAATCTGAAAGTCTGGTTTTAGATATCAAAAAGGTATTCCGTGTATGGATAGCATTCCGAGCACAGATAGCTTTCACACTTGATGCAGGCCGCACCACGGTTTGGCTGAAGCGAACTCCAGACTACCGTTTGTGAGAGGACCAGGGATCAGGGCTATGTAGCACTTGCAAACAGCTTTCACTCTTCACCAAATGTACCAACCTCTTGAGGCAAAAAAAAAAAAGGGTGAAAACACCATAAAATCAATAACTAAAAAACAAGTCTAAATAATGTTAAGCTTAATTGTGATTTTAATAAAAAATCAAGAAGCTCTGTTAATATAATACGCAACGTTTAAGATCTTCTGAATGAGGAGCAAGTTCAGGAATAAAGCCCTAATAGATCAAATAAAATGATTTTGCCTTTAATATTGTCCCGGCCAAAGATACAACATTCCTACCTTCTTGTTTCCTACTGGCTCACAAGACCATCAAAGTTCACCGAGATAAACACTAGCACCAAGCAAAGCAACTGCTACCACATCTTTCAAGCCCTGCGTTCTTTCCCCTTCTGCTTTTCTGCTGGATGATTTTATTCACTGCTTTCGCTGAGAAAGGAGAAAGGCGTAATTTTTGGGGTGTTACTCATATCGCTTTAGCAAGGGGTCATAAATTGTAAATACTACAGCTAAACCGATCCAAGATGTGGGCTTTTATATCCGCCCCCTACGCCTTGCCAGATTTCTCATTTCCTGTCTGCTCTACCCACTTCCCACCATCTCTCTTCCTCTCTCTTTCGTTCTTATTTGCAAATTAATCCCAGCACATTAATGCTCTATAACTCTGTGGACTAATTATGACACACACGGTCCATCATTTCTAAGCGCTTAAACGCCCGGCATCATCAAATATTCATGAGGTCCTTCCTTTCAGTAATGAATACAGTATGTGGGAGAAGGTAGAGAGCTCCACTGACTAATATTCCCCTCTGTTCCCTTCAGGGTAATAAAAAAAATCATTCTAATTCACTAGGCAGCTCTCGGCCGAGATGCGCCTGAAACACTGATGGCTTGATTTGGCAGAGTAAGAGCCGGAACTGACGGAAATGTCAGACCTATCCACAGACGCTGTGTGAAAGGACCCACGCTATCGTGCTGTAAAAATAGCTCATCCTCAGTCCTTCCAGCCTCCACTCTTGCATTGACTGCGTCAATTCCTTGTCAGGATTTTGCCCAGTGGCTCTCTGGACATCCTGGGATTTGAACCGAGAACCTTCTGGTATCTAAGGCTCATTTACTATATGCAGTGCCCAGCATGCAAGTCCCAATAAATTAGCTGTTACTATAGAAACAATAGTGTTTTAATATAAACCTTGCAGTCGGATTTACTCTCAGAGCTGCTGTTGAATTCATCAACACCTTCTGACCAATCACAACTGAGAATTCAACAGCTCTGTGTTATAATAAGATAATAAATCACTTGGCAGCCTGGCCCTGTGTGTTAGTTTCTTATGACAGAAAATGGGATAATGTTAAAATTCTGTTAGCATGTACATACCAAATAAGCATCTGTGAAAATCAAATGCATGACTGCCTCTTATAAATACAAGTATGTAAGAGCGCAAGTAATAAAGTAGGTGAACAAATGTTCTGAGGGATAATGATTCTGGCCCTGACCATTTGGCCATTCAGCCAAAAAAAAAAAAAAAAGAAAAGAAAAGAAAAAGACAACTGGCTGGGTTTTATGGCTGACTAGCTCTCGGCTGAACTATATTTACACTGACCCTCTCTGTCACTGCCTGATCAACAATGATCACCTCACCAGAGTAACACTTTACACCCTGACCTCTGATCCCAGACTTAACACTGCCACACTGACCCTGACTCTGACCCTGACTCTGACCCTGACCCGGACCCGAAACAGTGACCCGGGCATTGATGGCTGGGGCTTGCTGGATCAATGGAAAGAGAAAAGGCCATTTTTTTTATAAGGTGCCTCAAATTAAAAACTCAAATAACCACTCTTTACAACAGTGGTGAGCAGAAAAGCATCTCAGAACACACCATGAACCCCAGCATCTCAGAATTCACCAGCATGAATCCATGGACTCAACCTGTCTTGTGTCAACAGTTCAGGCTGGTGGTGGTAGTGGAATGGTGTGGGGAATGTTTTCTTGGCACACGTTGGGCGCCGTTTGAATGCCACAGTATTGTTGAGTACGTTGCTGACTACATGCTTCCGTTTATGGCCACGATTTGACCATCTTGTGTACTTCCTTCCAAAGCAGAGGTCGTCTTAAACTGGGTCAATGAACATGACAATGACTTCAGTGTACTTCAACGGCCTTCCCAGTCACCAGATCAGAACCTAATAGAGCATGTTTTTTTCAGGGTGAAAGAATGGAAGTGCCTTGATCTTGAGTATGAAGGAGCTAGAGTGTGTGTCCTCAGTGTGTAAAGAGGACACGGTACTCTTGCGTCAGTAATGACGCTTACTATAGTGTGAGGAGGCAGAATGTAGGTTAATGTAGCTGAAACCTCCTGCATGTTCACTCCATCTGAGTGCACTGAAGACATGCACACGTTCTCTTTGTTTCTTTCACCCACTCTTTCTGTCTCGCCTTCCAGCAATAAATCACCAAGGAAACAGAGCAGTTTCCTTAGAAGCGAATGCACAATGCTGTTAAACCAGAAGGAACATGGCTATTGTCAGAAATATAGAAGCAGCAGACATCCCAAATCAATGGCATTTCAGATAGCACATTTGATAACAGATATTATCGCAGATATCACAGAGCTGTTGAATTCTGGATTCGATTTCGTCAGAAGGTGTTGATTACTTTGCTATAACAGCAGCTCATTAGAACTTACACAAGGGCTTGTATGGCCACATAAACTGATTAACCGAAACTTGTGTAATTGTTGATATAGTGTAAAGAGATGTTTATTTAGCACTTACAGAAGGAGTCTCCAGTATCAGCACTTTGTAGCGGTAAGTTTTCCACCCTGGGAAAGTCTTCAGGACGGATGCGAATACTCTTTGTGGTTTCTTCGTAACGTGACAAGCTACGTTTTTGTCTTATTTACATCAAGAGATAAAAAAAAAGAGGCTGTTGAGGGAATGACTGTTTATAGCTGCTATAACATAAGTGATAACAGGAACTAACTTGCTCCATGGATGTTCCAAAATGAATAAAAAAATTCTTTAATTAATAAAAAAATGTAATTGCTGACAAATTCCTGTTGTATAAGACGAATAAACCATTTAGGAACGTGCTCTTATAAGCAAAATAATAATTTCTGTGTGCTAACAAAAACTTATAGTGTCAACTTATAGCTAGCTAACTATTTATGTTTTCTTACAACCTGATGCTAGCCAGCTAGCCGTATATGATACTTCATTTATTTCAGTAATATCAAAATCCTTAGCTTCTGTGCTAGCTATTTAGCTACTCCAATCCCACCACCATCTGTGTAGCTATATTTAATGCCTTATTTACAAAAATAGTTATAATAATGCTAGCTAGCCTTCTTAATATCACGCTAGCTAGGATTACTCAACCGTTAGCCATATTTAGTATTTAAAAATAATTTGAAACTTTATGAAGATTACTATGTGGCTGATTTTTTTTCGCTAGTTATTAAGCATTATGCTATCTTGTAATTCTTACACACTGTATATTCATGCACTGAACGTTATACGTGGTCTGTACTGGAATTTAAAACACACCCGGGGTTAAGGTCTATGGTTCTGGGCTAATAAGAACAAGATTTTAACAAGAACCCTTCGTTCATCAGCAGTTAGCCACATGCCGTGTGCTCTCGTCACGGCCGTCTGTCCTGCAGGGGAGAACTCTGATGGGTTTATGCAGTACACTCGAATCCACTAGCGTGTGAAGATCAGAAGCACAGCGGGAGAGCCGGATGTAGGCTGAATCACACACACACACACTCACTCACACACACACTAGCTCTCACTCCTCTTCCTCCACAAAACGGGTGACCTACTCCCACAGACACAATTACAGACGTGGAAATCTGCGTCAACTGAGTAAAGCACACACAGAAAACACTTGTGGGAGGTATTGCGTGTGTGTGTGTGTGTGTGTGTGTGTGTGTGTGTGTGTGTGCATTTTAGAGGCTATAAAGTGATAGAGAGAGGAGGACAGAAATAGCCTACAGGAAGAGAGTGTGAACCTGTGCATGTTTAATGCAATTCTAAACCAAAGCCACACACACACACCCACCCACCCACACACACACACACACACACACACACACCTATTTGACTCAATTTAGCTATCTTAATAAGGTCCATCTCCAGATTTTTCCACATTTACTTTAATTATTGCGACTGATCCTTTCGGCTAAAGCAGAACTTGATCATTGCAATCAATCTGACGTTGGTGTTTGGGATCGCAAATCGGAAAACTGGGAATTTCAGTAGACGGAAAACCCTCAGACCTAACCTAGAGGAGCCTGGACCAGCTGTAGGCCTGCTCTGCCCTCACAAATACTGCTCAGGTCCAGTTACACCATCAAGTCTCATGGTTAAAATGACCGCACTCCTGTTATAACCTACCCTCTGTGTCAGTGTGTGACAAGTCAGCTAGCGTCAGGTGTGCGTTTACTTTTTATTGAATCGCAGTCAAGATGCGCAATCAAGCTTGACTGACGGAGCGGAACTATTGATCTATTGTAACTATGTAGTTACTAATAAATTACATTATAACTCACTAAGAGGATTAGAGTGATTATGATTAGCCTGTGATACTCATAAGGATATAAAACTCCAGCAATGCTGCTGCACCTGATACACTCATAGCACAAAACACTCATTAATGTCACGACAGTGCTGAGAATAGTCCACTACCCAAACAATATCTGCTCCGTCGTGACTGGTTTCGGCGATTAGATTGTAGAGATGGACTACAGGAAGTAATTATAGACCTGTAAAGTGGCATTTAGTAGTTTTACCTGATAAAATGTCCTCATAAATGTGTAGCAACACACACACACACACACACACACACACATACACTTTGCTTGTGGGTTGGGATCAAGGGTACACAATGTGTACCTTTAGTATGGAAATGTCTTTAAAACAAAAAAAGATAATTCAAGGTACAGAGAGTAATTGGACCTTCGGGACAATCTTTAAAGCTAAGTAAAGGTACACCACGTGACCAAGAAAGATGCAGTTCAGTAGCTTTAGCTATGAGAGTGCGTAATAAACTGGAGTCTGTCTGGAGTGATATTAAAATAATCTGACCTTGTGCTGCTTCCACATGGCCGCTATGGGTTTCACGTCGTGTTTCCCGTGCTTGCTGTCCTCCATACACAGGTAACACACGGGGATCTTGCAGGTGACGCAGTAGGCGCTGTAGCTCTGCGCGTCGTGCTCGGCGCACACGGCGGCGGCGGCGGCGGAGGAGGATGACTGCGCTCCAGCCCCGGCGCCGGCAGAGCGCGCGGTGGCCCCGGTGGCGGGCGAGACGAGCCGGTGCTTGGCCAGGGGTCCGCGGGCGGGGTGGCACCGCTGCTGGCACGGCGCGCAGTACAGCACGTCGCACTGCTCGCACATGACCGTGGCGTCGGCCGGGTTGCGGTCGCACAGCTGGCACTTGGCGGGGGTCGCGCGGCACCGGGCCACCACGGACTCGAGCAGGCGGTTGCGCGGGAAGCCGCGGAGGCCCCGCTCGTCCAGCGAGGCGCTGCGGTGGCACAGCGGGCACGTCACGGAGCGGTGGCGGTGGGCCGGGGGCGCCAGGGCCGGCGGCGGGAACACGCGCACGCCGTTCGGCGACTTGGCGCACGGCGTGTACGAGCCGTAGCCGCTGTCCGTCTCGCTCATTTTGTCCGCGTCCGTGTAGTCGTAGTCCGAGCCGGCCGACGCGCGGCTCGGCGGAGGAGGAGGCTCACCCTCCGGGGTCTGCACGGTGATGTTCCGCGCGCACGCCAAGCACACGTTGTGCGAGCACGGCAAGATAATCGGCTCCTTGAAGAAGGACCCGCATACTGGACATTTCAACTCATCGTCCATGGCGTCCATAAAAACACCCTCACACACTCACACACGCATACACACACACATACTCACACACACACACTCAGAAAACACACACAGCACTCTGAGGAGGAAGAACACCGACAAGCAAACAGCACTACCAGACCCGGACAGCTCCCTGATCTCTCTCTCTCTCTCTCTCTCTCTCTCTCTCTGCGCATGCGCAACCCCCCCCTTTAGCGCACAGATCCCTGGGTGCTGGAGTGGACCAAAACGTGCTGGATGCCTTTCTCTTAAAAAAAACTACAAATCCCCATAATTAATCCCCATAATTAATTCACATCTAGGCTGATAGAGGGAAAAAAAATCTATTATCTCACCCCATCCGAATAGGGGTCAGGAAAAAAAAAACTAATTTGCAATTGTAATAAATGGCTGCTCTTTCAGGCGTGTCAGATGGAGCTGGGTGTGTAAGCTGTGGTGGCATTTCCACTGGTTAGTATTCAAGGAGTGGTGCTTAATCCACTAAAATATGGACTCTGAAAAAAAAAAAAACTATAAATAATAAGAGGTGGCAATCGTCTGTTCTTCATTAATATACAGTAAAGTATGATTTTATCTGTTGGGCCACTAGGGAGGGTAAATTATAGCCCATGTAATTAGGAATGAAGTGCATCTGTTAGGACGAAGGAAGAAAATTATTTACTTAAAGATCAGTGTGTGGAAAGAAATATTCCCATAGACCGTGATTAATCTGAATTCATTTCTGTTTCTGTTTCATTACATATTTCAGGTGATGTATTCCAAGGCTACAGTGTTTTGAATTAATATCACAGATACATAAATAAGCATGCTTCACTTGAAGGGTGAAAGTGTTTCGTTTATCCTCCTGCTCATGCAGGAACAAATTAGGGCTGGAGCTTTTTTATCCGAAGCCTCCCTCGCTTCAGCGGGATTATCCGTCTCGGCCTAGCAGAATGCACCGAGATTAAAGTGTCAGAATTAACAGGCGTAAAATAAGCAGAAGGGATGGACATGGGCCGATTTTATATTACAATATTGCGCAAACAATTTTGCAGTTTCATAAAAAAAAAACAAGAGAAAAACAGAGAAATACGGCATGCTTTTATATTGATTTATATTGATTTTTTTTTTTTTTTTGCAGGAATGTGTCATGTGTTCACACACAAACACTCTAAGGAGATTATTTTCTATGAGCGTAAAAATTCAACACATTTAACACATAGTTCTTGTGCATAACATTTTCTAAATTTGTTTAGACTGATGTATTTGTTTTAGTCTGAAATTCAGAATATTTTTTAGTTTTTGTAGTGTAGTTTTTGTGTGGTTTCTAGTTGTGTTTTTTATTTTTTGTTCCAGTTTTATTTATTTTTTTGGTTTAGGAATTGTTTTTTTTTTCCTCAAGTCTAAGAAAATATATTTTCAAGAAATTGAGCATTGTGCATAAAACGCTCAGAATTAGTTTATTGGAATTTTATGTGTGTGTGTGGCTAGTTTTTAATTCAATCTTTGTTGGTTTCAATGTTATTAATTTTTGCTTTAGGTACAAATTGAAAGTTGAAACTGGAGCATTTTTTTTTATTTTATGCTTTTATTTATAATATTTTTGGCATCTTACGTATACAAAAGATGCCTGACGACACATTGTGCATTGTGTAATATCATTAAAACAAGTAAAATATGTGCCGGATAATATAGTTTATAAAATACGGTACATTCCTAAAAGTTATTATACATAGAACCTTTAAGACTTTCCCCAGAGGAACAACCAAATCAGCCTTAAATGTACTTTATCTGGCTGAATGTGAAAATTCTTCACTGTTTCTAAATCAGAAAAGTGTTTAAAAAGAATCTATTTGTGTACAATTGAACATTTTTAATAATAAATTTCTTGGAGATAACATAAAAAGATAAGCACTCATTAAAAACAGGACAAATAAGGCATATATATCTTCAATTATTTTAATGTGTGTTACACATAACTGATATACAGTCATTCATAAAACAGAAGAACAGCACAGGTCATGTATTTAAAGTGATTAATAAAATCTCCAGGTTAGGAGTGCAGTGAGATCATAAAAAGGAGTTGTTGAGACTTAGTGTGTAAATCTAGCAAATGAAACGCATGTAAAGTGTGTGTGAGCGCTTTAGTAGTCGTACTGAGTCCTGACCAGGTCACACCAGAGACGTCGTGCTCTCCGGGTTGACTCTGACCGAGCGCGAGCTCTTCCTCAGGTCCTGCAGCTGCTTGGCTGGTTTGCCCACTCCTTCCTCGAACCTGCGCTCCACCACAGGAAGCACCGTCTCGTGTAGGAACGCTGCGTTCTGCAGGATGAAGGATTTCTTCTCGGAGTCCTGCTCGCAGCGCAGGCTGTAGTCCACGTGCTGAACGGCCACCAGGATGATCTCCCTGAGGCTCTCGAGGAACACCATGTGCAGCTCTGGGAAGTAGAGTTTAAGCCCTTCCTCCAGGAACGCCATCATCTGCTTGGTGAAGGCCACCACGGTGTAGCTGAGGTTCACCCAGCAGTCGTCGCCTGTGTACTGGTTGAAGGTGCCGATGCCGCAGCTCCGCATCTCGTCCTTGAGCTTGGCCAGAGCTTCGGGGGTCATCAGGTTCATCCTTCTCCACATCTCCTCCGAGTTGCGGTGCTTGGTGGCCTCGATGATGATGTCTTTCTGGCTTTGTAGAGCCGCCTTGATGTCCTTGACCAGCAGCGACTGCAGGATGAACGTCAGGTCCAAGCCGATGTCGCTCAGCTGCCTGCAGTGCTCTCCGGCCAGCTTGACGCATTCGGCGGCTGTAGACAAGCTCTCTTTGCTGTCGAACACCTGCTTGCTGAAGGTGTCGGCGAACATTCGCATTGCAGAGCGAGACCACACCACGAAGGCAGAGTAGCAACCCGTGTCGCCTGCGAAGTCGGTCTCGAACTCTCGAGCCGTCTCTAGCAGCCCGGTGAAGAAGACGTTGCAAAGCTTCTGGATGTACAGCAACGTAGCGCCTTCGATTCGCAACTGCCGGATGGCCGTGTGCACCGCAGCAGCGCGGTTCTTCAAGAACAGATCGCAGGCTTTGGTGGACTGGCCCAGCCTGATGAGCTGCGAGACAGCACGGCGAGTCGCTTTAGGTCCGCCACGCAACGACCGATCAGGCGACAACTCAAACACCAAGACCTCCGTCAGCTGCCGCACGCGCTCATCCACTTTCCCCCTGAGCTCTTTGACCCTTGGAGTCACCGGCTGATCCTTCAGATACTCGTTCAGCTTCTGCAAAAGATCCACAGCACCCTCGAAATCCCTCTGTGCAATGCAAACATCGAGGTCCTCTGGAAGCTCCTGGATCCACTCTGGACTCAAGTCCACTATCTCTTCAGTGTCCAAAGGTTCAGTGTCCTCTTCGTCAAACGGATTGGTGGAAACCTCAGGTCTGACCGGCGACTTGGGGACCTCTTCTTCTTTCTTGTTCAGGTCTTTGACTTTGGTTTTCTTGGTCTCGTCCAAGATCTCCAACCACTCTTTCTTAATCTTGCTGTTTTCTGCTTGGAAAATGCGGCTGTCTGGAAACATCAGGATCTTAAACATGTCCTTCATGGGAGGGTTGTCCTTCACGTTAACGACGGCAAAGCTCTCCAGGTCGTACAGAGCGTTGTATTTGTACTTGATCGTCCCGCGTCTGTTGGCGAGCCACGTCGCGATGAGCAGGCAGTCGTTCATCAGAAAGGCGTGCACCTTCTGTATCTGAGACATGTTTTCTGCGTCGTATTCGAACAGATCGCCGTTGTAGACCAGATACCGGCCTGGCGTCTCCATGATGTTCTTGCAGCCTTCGACTTTCTCCAGCAGCGTCGTCAGGGTTCTCTGCTTGACCTCCTCGGTCTCTTTGGGGAATGCCGTGAGCATTTCTTTGGCAGCTTCGTCCTTGTCTGTAGACAGCAAGGCCTGGGTGATGCTCTCCATAATGCTCTTCTGCTCAGTCAGGATGTGACTCAGTTGGTACATCTCACTCTCCAGATAGGAAATCTCCTTCGCGGTCTCGATGAACTGTCTGTAATTCTTGTAAACATTCTTCTTTAGGTTCTGGGCAGTCTCGTCGGCTAGAGTTTGGATCTTCTGACGGTGCTCTTGCAGATCTCTGTCTCCATCAGACTGCTGCGAGAGCTGCTTCACGTAATTCTGCGGGTCAAAATTAGCCGACTCTAACTGTTTACGTAGCCTGTTTCCGGTGTCCGCCATTTTAACCTTTGTGTTGCTTTAAAATTTCTGAAACTGGTAGTCGAGGACTGCAGTTATTCGTCAGAATTAGGCTGTTATTTTCATTCTGCAGCGACTCTTCCTCACCCGGAAGTGAGTGAGCGGCTGCTGGTTACGTCACAGCACGTGACCATCAAAAAAAAAAAAGGGTGGCCAACCAGAAAGCTGCACGGAAATCAATAGCAACAGAGGAAAATACTATAAACAAATACTTTATTTTTTTTAGACGTATACAATGTAAAGATTTAACGTATGTATACATGTATAATGTCTAACTGTTATAGTTGTCATCATCTTTTACAATTTTACAGCTTTCGTAAAGCAAAGCAAGGAAAAAAATAAGCTTTACAACAAAACAGTATAACAGTGTACAAAAAACACTGCTTTATTATCATATTTTACCAATATAATAACAAAATAGAACAACAAGCAGACAGCACACTAAAGCAAAACATGTCAAAAAATAACTCTTTCTCGATAACATGCGTTTTTCTCCCTTCGTTCAATTCCCGTGTAAGTAAATGGTTGGCCAACATCTTAACCATATCTCAGGCTGTGTTCCAAATAGCGCCTTACTCCCTCCGTTCTTGCTCTAAGTCTGCACTTGCTATGACGCTATCAAAGGGTGAGCCCTCGAGTGGTCGAGTTTAAAAAACGAACATTTGGAACAAAACAGGAAGAGTGAACGTTAAACGTTAAGCGGTTTGTTAAGAGTTTTTTTTTTAATTCAATTCAAATTTCTCAACAACTTTGAATACATAATGGTTCGTATATGAGTTATGAGTAGCTAAAGTTAATTTTGAGCTAAGTATAATTTTAGGTAATGAGTAAATATGAGGTTAGAAGGGTTTAAATGAAAAAAAAAAGAAGAAGAAGAAGACCAGCCAGGCTAACTAGCTAATATAGCTGTTTAGTGAAAACAGCAGGTAAAATGGCGGATGAGGATTTCCTGCTGGCTCTGCAGCTACAGGAACAGTTTGATAACGAGGTCTCGGCTTCTGTATGGAGCGACGACAACAGTGACAGCTATCCTCTGAGCAAAAAGCGGAAAGTAGAGGCTTCTGAATGGAGTGTGGGGTCGTATTCCCGGCCTGTCCAGCCTGAAAGGCCGCTGTCTATAGTGGACGAGTCGTGGGAGATGCTGGACCCGAATCCGGATGTTAGAGCCATGTTCCTGCAGTTCAACGACATGTTCTTCTGGGGGAAACTCAGTGGGGTTGAGGTCAAATGGAGCCCTAGGATGACACTGTAAGTTCTAGAGCAAGGGGTTCTCATCCCTGGTCCTGGAGAACCCTCCTGGCCCTGGGGAACCTGTGATCTGTGTGTGTGAATACCTTCTGATCATGAACATCACCAATGATCATGTCATATTTAATACCTTTCATTATATCCGATCCAGGTGCGCCGGTGTGTGCTCGTACGAAGGCAGAGGAGGTCTGTGTTCAATCCGTCTCAGCGAACCTCTTCTAAAACTCAGACCTCGTAAAGATCTTGTGGAGGTTAGTCCCTGAATACAAACGCAACGCAATACAGGCACACATTTTAGATCTTTTAGACCATGACTTCTCATCGTGTCGTGTGTCGTCGTATCCTCAGACGCTCCTGCACGAGATGATCCACGCCCTGCTGTTCGTGACGCAGAACAACCGAGACCGGGAAGGACACGGGCCGGAGTTCTGCAAACACATGAACCGGATAAATCAAGCCAGCGGAACGAAAATCTCGGTAAGAGTGCTTGCTATTTACGTACCGCTGTAACCATATCATTCTAATGTTTATGAAAGATTTCAAAAATGGTTTCCGTCACATCAGGTGTATGATGAAAATCTTTCTGCTCAGATTTATCACTCCTTCCACGACGAGGTGGACGTGTACCGGCAGCACTGGTGGCGCTGTAACGGCCCGTGTCAGAACCGCAGGCCCTACTTCGGCTACGTGAAGAGAGCGATGAACCGAGCGCCGTCAGATAAAGACCCGTGGTGGGAGGACCACCGGAGAACGTGCGGAGGAACGTTCACCAAGATCAAAGAGCCAGAGAATTATGGGAAGAAGGGGAAGAGCGAGGAGAAGAAGGACAAGAAGGACAAGAATGCCTCGAAGAAGCCTGGGGACAAAAGCACTGCAGGTGGTAACACCTACGTCATTCTTCTACGTCTGATTCTTCAATGTGTACGGAGACATTAAGAAGAAAATTAACGCTTAAAAGGAAGTAGCAATAATCGTTGGTGTCTACGGTGACCGTACAAAGCTGGTAAAGTTCGCAAACGAAGCCAGTTGCGTTATTTGTTAATCAGACGACCGATTTTTACACAGAGTAGTGTGTTATTTAATTATTTATGTGATTTAATTAGCTAGCTTTAGAAGTTGTGTGTGTGTGTATATATATATATATATATATATATATATATATATATGTATGTATATATATATATATACATATATATATATATATATATATATATATGTATATATATATATATAGATCGATAGATAGATAGATACTACTGTTTGGCATCAAAACTCAAAAAACGCTAGACAAGCCACGCCCACAAGCGACAACAGTAGACAGCGTGTAGCTACACACTGACAAGAAGCAAACTACAAGCGACTTGCTCGTGTGTATGTAGAATGAAGCTAATTTTGCTTAATAGCTACGTTATTAAATAATGCAGAAGTAACACAAAAAGTAACCTGTAGACCCGTCAATGGCAAGAACCGCGCTTATAGTTATAGAAAATGGGATATTTTAATAATGATATACAGTATATCAGGAAGAATAAAGTCTATTTTCTGTACACTGGTCTGATTTATGTTGCTTTTTTGGTGTTTTCCTCACTTCACTTTTAGGCTCAGGGTGTCAGGACATCAGGAACATCATCCCGTTCAGCGGGAGAGGTTTCATTCTTGGTGGGAGCGCACAGCCGTCAGCATCCGTACAGAAACCGCCCATCCAAAGTCCCACCCACTCGCCAAAACCTCTACAGGAACCAGCGCTTACGTCACCCGCTGACCTCAGATCACCCCACAGCGTCACCACCGCTCTCGCGAAAAGGTCTGTCAGCAACCACAAAGCCTTTGTCAACATCAACGGCTCTCCTGTGAGAGTCACCAAAGCCAACGGCAGCTTGGTGAGACCGAAACAGAGGACAGTGCAGGATCTGTTCCAAAACAAAAACCTGAAATCTCCCGAGAAAACAAATCCGACAGAACTAAAGCAAGTTTCTCATACACCAGTATTAGATAATGCCTTAAATCTAAACTCTGCTAAAACTAGCCTGGTTAATAAGAGCTCCTCAAGTGCCTCTGCTTCTGCAGGGTCGCCCCTTTCCAAATACTTTAGTAGCACTAAGAGTACTGGAACCGGAATTCCAGGTCAGATCAAACCAGAAAACGGCATTCCAGGTTTCACATCAGGGCAAAAGTTCCGCAAAAGTTCTGCAGCTGGAATCTCAGGTTCAGGTTCTACATCTCAGATCAGTTCTAGCTCTACAAGTGCCATCAAATCAGAATACGGTGCTCCAAGCTCCAATTTAAAACACTTTGAAAGCCAGAAAAGTTCTGAAACTGGAGCATCAGCAGCGTCCAGCATTCCAAGCTCCAATCTGAGACTCGCGGGAAGTCCGGAGAAATCCGGGTCGCTTTTTCCGACACCCACCACCAGAAGCCCGCACAAACCAGGCACCTCTGCTGGAGGGAGGAAAAGATGGCGGGAGGACTGGAATTCTACACACATCTTTGATTACTTCCAGCGAGTCAGCAACTCGCCTGCATCTCCCTCCTCCTCCTCTTCCTCCTCCTCCTCGTTCTCCAGGGTGCATAGAGAGGAGGGACCCGGTGCGGAAGTGCCCTCTGCAGGGGCATCAGGAGTGGGTGTTACCCTCCTCAGCTCTACTGCCCTCACTGTGACCTGCCCCGTGTGCCAGAGCAAAGTGCTGGAGTCCCAAATTAACCAGCATCTAGACTCCTGTCTCATGTGACGATAATAGAAAAGCATAATGAATATTGTGTGTGTGTGTGTGTGTGTGTGTGTGAGAGAGAGAGACTAAGCATGTTTGTTTGCAAAGATCCTGATTTCAGCATCCTTGCTCAACAAGGGGCGGGGCTTAAATTACACATTTGATCACTCAGTAGTTTCTGTAACGCTTGCTTAATAGAGAACTGGCTGGTCAGATAGATACTGCTGGAGAGGTAATGTTAATAAGTTAGCTAGTTAAGGGCATAGCTATGGTCACGTTTTGCGATTGGCTGATTAAATTGCACTCAAGCTCCGCCCTCGTTGACTCACAAAGTCAGGACATGCTAAAGATTTGTAAGTTTTAACTTTAAAAGCAGTGTGTGTGTGTATGTGTGTGTCGTAACACGGGCAGGACTGCTGTATGTTTGGATAAACACAGACGTCAATCTCAGGTACAGCTTTTCTCGGGAACACTAGTTTTATTTAAAAACTGACATTCAATCGCAGCTCTTGGGGCGATTTCACACTAAATCTGAATTAGAATGAATTTGATACTTTTTAATACATGAACCAGAAAGCGAAAAAAAATTGTCTGAGGGTGTGTAGGGCTGAAAACGTCCTCGTCAAACTCTTTCGTTAGTCAGAAATGCGGCGGCGTTAAAAAATATAACATATAAGTATAATATAAATGTAATAGAATGAATCGTTTCCTACAGTCGAGTCGATTCAGAGTCAAATCGCTTTCCCACTGCAGTAGAGTTTACTTTTAAAGTTCACCCGAGTGTGGGTTCCATTCAAACAGTGCAGATGTGAAAATACCAGAGACCTTTTTTGCCCCAGAGAGCATCATCATCATCATCATCACAGTGCGAGTGTCCTGATTGGTCAGCAGTGCCATGATTGACAGCACCGAGTCATTCGTTTACTGACCTCCCCGTCCTTGGACGCATTTATGCCGCTTCAGCCTTATCGGATTCCTCTCCATCTGCCGTATTCCATACACAGGGTTCAGACTGTGAGCTCGGATATTTCCGTCTCGTCATCAATAACTCTTCTGCATGCCGTCGACGCAGTCAGGGCGTGTTTCACGTCAGGTCCTGCAAGACGATGCAGCTCCTTTTCAGCTCAACTCCACCCAAAACCATTATCACGCCTTCTTAATAGACAATCCAGTGAATCAGAACAGAAAATGGCTCCCGGGTGACACGCGAATCACTTTTCAGGTGTGACTTTTCAGCACCGCGTTGCACATCAGGGAAAAATACGTGGTTCATGACTCATGACAGAGATTGTTTTCCAGGTGGTTTTAGTTATGGAATCTTGTTAAACAATGCAAAAGCTTTGGATTAAGATGTTATGACATTGTTCTTGTTTCCAGCATCATGATAATAGGTTTGGTTTTACAAATATCCAGTTTTATCGTCTATGTGCAGCACTTTAAATCTGGATGCAATGCTTCTAAATATTACATACTTTTTTTTTTTTTTTAAAAAGAAAGAATTTTAATAGCTACCCAAAATCATAACATTATAATTTATAATGTGAGTCCAAATGTTTACTGTTTTAGATTTTTTTTGTACCAAGTTCATGTTTGAATAAATATTTCTTCTAACTCTAATCTGTAATCTTTATCTCGTTTTAAATCGCACGAATGACGTTTGTAAGGGTTTGGAATGCAGAACTGGAAAAATCCAAGATTTTATGAGTAAGAAGAATTTGGATTAGACCAGCGTAGAGACACGAGGTGAAAAATCGCTGCTAGAAAAGCTCTACTCAGGAGTTTCACAATCCCGATTCTGATGTAACATGTCCTAGATTTAAGACATCAGGAGATTAATTAGACGAGATGTAAGATGACGTTGTGTAGGATTGTGGGAAATAGAGTCCCCCTCCTTAAATATTTGGTTCAGGCCAAGCAGAGATCAGCGTCTCGCTCAATCTCATCCTGCGTTTTCTAATCAGCATCGAACAGTTTTAGCGTTTATGTCTGCAGCGTTTAATACGTTATGGCATTAAACAGAGTGCAGATTTAATGGCTTTGTTTATGATAAGTGTTAAGACGATCCCATTTAAACTCAAGGGTGTGGTACAAACTCTGACATCTGGGTGATCCTGGTCTTCCTCTCCACTGCATTGTCTGCGATCTTGCCTTTGTGTTCATACACACGCTTCTGGAAGTGAGCATGCGGCCTCGACTTGCCCTCAATCAGCGTGTGTCGTTCCACGCTTTAGTGTTCCTCTGGGCTTTAACAATGCCCGGATCCGGCAGCTGTGCATTGTGTGTGTGTGTGGTGTGTGTCATTGTGCTGGCCACATGGCTCTGGAGACGGTGCTTTGTCTCAGCCTGTGTGTCGCCTCACTGCCGGCCATCTGCTCACTCCCACTGCCCTGACCTCAAACCCTGTAGGATCCCGGAGCTATAAGAGTCAAGGCCAGAACAGCTGACTTCATTCCTGCTGCACATTTTAATCAGTACTGAAATTATAGAAGGCTGGGGAAGGGCAATGATACGACAAAATATCATATTGCACTACATGGCATTTCCCAACATCCATCATGATATTGACTGTTTAATAGTTTTTCTGTAATCAGATATCAGGAAAAATGAAAGTATTTTACTAGAAAATGGAGAAAATTAAACAATTAGTATCAAAATAGATTTAGTTTACTGTAAGACTACATTCTTGTTATTTCACAAAAACTTTTCTCAAGATTGTAAATAAGTTATTTTCTCAGGCAAACTTTTTTTTTTTTAACATTTTAAGATCTAAAGACAACAAATTGCCCTAATAATATTTATAATATTTTTGTTTATAATATGTCTAATATTAAAATAAATATTTTCCTTATGGTGGGAAGCGAAGTTATTTATCTTGAGATCACAAAAAAACTAATTTTGTGAAAATAAAATATATACTTAGGAGAAAAACAAGTAAATAAAATATAAAATAAAACATGATGCGTGGCCTATTTAGGGCTTGCTAAGCAAAGTCCTGTAGTTTTATACTGATAATTTTGTTATTTATGTTTTATATATTAAATTCTATTCAAATTTGACAGCAATTAATATTTCATACTAAATAAAAATGCATTTCTTTTGGCTTTTTTTTTTTGTTTGTTTTTGTTTTGCAAGTTGTAAACTGAAAATGCAGACAACACGTTTTGTTTTCATCAAAAACAACTCAAACGCTCATGAATATTTATGAGCTTGTCTTTGCGTCATCTATGGCCACGCCCAGTTAAGGAAACCGGAAGTGCCATGTCCGGACTGCAGAGATTTAGCAGTTCGGTTGAAGAAAGAGGAGGACGACGAGGTGAAGGAGAAGAAGCTCTCGGACGGGTTATGTTGTAATTTTCTCAACTTTGGGTTGCTGTAAACTTTTTAAAACAACGACATCTTTTTTTTGAAGTGTTTTTAGTGCTAGCTGGGATAAGAATGGACGGAGAGTCCGAGTTGTAAACGCTGTAACGTCATCCAGTAGATTTGTTTTGTCCCGTAAACAGTTTTGTTTGTCGTAATTCTGTCGCGGTTATGTTCATGTTCTCGCGCACCGCCTCGTGAGCGCGTTGTAAGCGTTAACCGGTAGTTTATGTATTTTGTTTGTGTTTGTATTAACTCGGTAATTCGGTGTCGCGAGTGAAACATGAACGGGAAGTCGGCGAACGGGGCTGCGAGCGGAGCGCCGGCCTGTATTGAGGGTCTGCCGCCGCTGCCGAAGAGCCTGAGCGGCCTGCTGAACTCGAGCGGCGGATCGTGGAGGGAGATCGAGAGGATGCACGCCAAGAAGGCCATGATCCAGGACGATCTGAGGAGAGGAGCGGCTCCGGTGGACCGGGCTCTCGCCACCAAACCGGCCAACCTGGACGCGGCGCTGGCTCTGCTCCGGAAAGAGATGGTGAGAGACTCGTGTCCCACAGAAGCGTCCTGCTCTCGGCGTGTCCTCACTTCCTTTCCTCCCTTTTCCTCCTTTCCCATACATTTAAATCATATGAAAACACCAAGTTTCTCCAATTTCCACCAAGCAGAAGAGAAAAAAAATGACATAACATATTTATTTGTTTTTTTTTTTTTTACTTATCTCAAATTTGACATCTGAAAAAGTAAGACTTATCTAAATACTTTGACTTATTATCTCAGAGTCTGACTTATTATCTCAAAAGTTAGTCATTATCTTAATTCTTACTCATTATCTCAGGTTAGACAGATCTCACATTTGGACTTATCTCAAAAGTTAGACATTATCTCAAAAGTCTGACTCATTATCTCAGGTTAGACAGATCTCACATTTGGACTTATCTCAAAAGTTAGACATTATCTCAAAAGTCTGACTCATTATCTCAGGTTAGACATCTTAAAATTCTGACTTATCTCACAAGTTAGACATTATCTCAAAATTCTGACTTATCTCAAAAGATAGACCTATTATCTCAAAATTGAGTTTTCTCAAAAATTTGACATGATCTCAAACTTTATACTTACCTCATGGTTTTGACTTATGATTTCAACATTTTGTTAAAAATCAAAATCTTGATTTTGTGTTTTTATCTCAAAACTCTGACTTATCACACAATTTTACTCATTTATCTCAAGATGATGACCTGTTATTTCAAATGACAGTTATTTCACAATTCAGACTCATCTCAAAATCTTGACATTATCTCAAAGTTAGACTTATCTCATAATATACTTTTATCTCAAAAGTAAGGCTAGGCTTCTCAAAATCTTGCCTTATCTCTTAATTCTGACGTTTGTCAAAATTCTACACTTTATCCCAAATTATACACATTATCTCAAGATTTTGTCTTATTGTCTCATGATTCTGTATCATGAAATTGTGTAAAAATTGAGATATCCCAATGATTATACTCAGAATTTTGGCTTATTATCTCATGATTTTGTCTGATGTCAGTGTTAACTGTTATCTCAAAATTATGACGTGACATCTAAAAAAAGTATATGTATTATCTCAAGATTTTTGTCTTATCTCAGTCTTGACTTGTTATTTGTAAAAAATCAACTTTTTAATCCAAGAATAATGGCTTGTATTCTGAGAAATGTGACTTATTATCTCAGAATTCATTACTGTGATGAAATGTTTTAATTTTTCTATCTCAGTAATAACTTCTTTTAAGGAAATGCCTAAAGTTTAGTGGGACACCACACTTACTCATGATGGGCCTGAATACTTTAGACATGGCTTTTAAAAAAAAAAAAACAGGAATACTTTTGTTGTTACTTCATGTTCATGGAATCAGAAAAAGTAACAAAACTCTTGAAAGAATTTTTGAATAATTGCAAGAAAATAAGTCATAAGATAATAAGATGATAACTTACGGTTTTGAGAGAGTTAGTCATGATATGAAGATAAAGAATGATTTTTTTTTTTTAGATAAGTCTGAATTCTGAGATAATAAATCAGTGTTTTGAGATAAACAGACAAAATTAAAGTGTAACACGTCAAAATTTTGCTGTTAAAAATGAGATAGTAGGTAATAATTCAGAGACATTATTTAGAGTCTGAATTTTAAGATTATGAGTGTAACATTTGAGATAACGATATCATTGTGCTGCTGCTAAAAATATAGAAAATATGTTGTGCAATTATTTTCTTCTCTAACTGGCGGAAATGGGCTTCAATAAAACCAAGACACTTCAGGTGAACTTAGGGAAAGATAAAGAATGAAGACGAGGAGGCTCTGATATGTATCGTAGGTGTGTAGTTACCTGTTCCAGTCCCCTCCCCCACCCTCTGATCTAACTCCGCCTCCTCTTTGTCCAGGTGGGGTTGCGGCAGCAGGACATGTCCCTCCTGTGTCAGCTCTGGTCCCTGCACGAGTCCATCCAGGAGTACAAGGGCAGCTGTCAGGAGGCCGGCCCCGGGACCGACGCCATGGACAACGGCTTCTTCGACGAGGACGACGAGTTCTACACAGACTCCGGCGTCACGCCCACCGAAACGCCAGACGAGAGCGAGACATCACCGGCACGCAACGGGACATCCGAGGACACGTGGCTGCACGAGTCGTTCCGCATCGCGATATGAGAATCTGAAGCCTCTTCTTTCATCAAAAAAATTAAGAGGCGGAGCCATGACGCTGCTTCGTTTTTTTTTTTGTTTGTTTTTATTTTTTTTATCGCCAGCAGACTTTTCCTTTCTATAAAAATATAAACCAAGATTATTTATTAATTATATAAAACAGTATATAGCCATTTTTTCTGGACATTTTAGAATTTTATAGGACTTTATATGAGGGAGGGGGCGGGGCATATCTATAGTATTCACATTTATGCTAATATTGTGTAGCGAGGCTCTTGTTTTGCAGGCTGAATTCTGATCTTAGGCAAATTTAATCATAATGGCGACATCAGAAATCCAGCAAACCGGGTTCAGATCAAATCTGGGTCCTGAGGCGAAGCGGATAAATATAATGCTGGAAAGAGGAAACACTACCTACATTCGTGACATCCTTTCATTTGGCATCCGTTTAATCCTGGCTTAAATCTGGTCGTTCGAGGACTCGGCGTTGGCTCGGCTCTGGGATCTGAACTCGCAAACGCAACCACACGCTGCTTGGGTAACGTGTATATCTTTAAATCCAGGTGTGCCATGGTATGACGCATCACTCAGTACAGCAGTGTCACGGTTCTCCTCCCATCCACCATAAAAAGCTTTATAACAGCTTGAGATCCTACAGAACCAGACACTTTCGAAACGAATCAGCCATTTGATTCAGGAGAAAATGATTCACTTACAAAACCTACTCATGAAATAATACACTATTCCAAAATATTGCAGGAGAAGACACTAAAAATAGTACACAATCATAATTAACGAAACTTATGCATTTAATAAAGGTGCTAGCGTGAAGTCTTCCTGCTTTTGGATGTCGAAGGAGTAATTAGCGCATGACGCCTTAATCACATCACTTGTTAATTACGTATGAATATCAGTCGTAATTTGATATGAACATGCAAACCAAAGACGAATGCTATGTTTATAACGCAGCATGTGTTTGTACTCGTTCATAACAGAGCTGGGTGATAAATAATAACGATGCCTGAAATAATCATTATTTGACAGTAAATTAGGAAGAATTCGTTTACAAACTTGCATAAGATCGAGTTCGATTAGTATAGAAATTCACTTTTGGAGAACCTGGATTTTCAGGACACTACACTCGATAACTAAGGGTTATTACGCGGAACGTTTCATATCCAACACCTTTTAGGACAGATGCGAGAACTTTATTGTCGTGCGCAAGCGGAATGAAATGAAATTTCTAGTTTTTCACGTTCTCCCGGATTCTGCAGGGCGGATCTGTCCAACCTCGATTAGAGTTCTGATGAGTAAGAATAAAACTAATAGCTAAAATATATAGAAGAAAGCAGTAATGGACAGCTCTTTGGGGAAAAACCAGCCTGTCATGAACTGATTTTCTGACATCATTTCATTATTTTCAGCACTAAGACTAATACGCATCAGATGTTATTAAGATACTTTAATATCATAAAGCTGAAATAAACGAGGAAAAATTCCTGTAAAGAGGAATCCAAATGCTAGACCAGGCTTGTACTGTTTATTTATGAAGGTGTCTTTAGTCCCGCCTCTTTTATGTTCATTGGCTGCAGGCTTTACCAATAACCAATCAGAGTTGTTTCTGTTCTGGGGACATGTTAGACTTTATCTATGATCAAAGATATCTGACTTATCAAAAAAAAATATATATATATGTATATATATCTTTTAATTTAACATCGTTTTATCGCCCAGCTCTTATCAACATAAAGTATTGTCGATCTTTGTTCGGTTCAGTTCAGTTTATAATTCTATTGTGTGGATGTTTGGGGCTGCGTGAGGACGTGATGTCTTGAGCAGGCGTGTGCTGATGAAAGGTTTTCAGCTATAAACCTTTCATTATATCAATTTATCACAATGTTGTTGTAATACGGTTTAGTATTATTTAAAATTATAATCAGTGTCCATTGTGCTTTTAGTGCATAGAATTGAGTTACATTCAGATTACGTTCATCTTTTTATTTAAAAAAAAATCAACATAAACGTTTAAAATAGCACTAGTTTTTAATCAAACGGAAACTTTTCCTTTAATTAAAAGGAAAAAAAAAACAAATAAAATCACAAGAAGGTGAATACAGTCGCATCATTTCTTCCGTGAAGTAATGTTTCAGATTTATTATAATTTATTATAATTGAGTTTTTTTTTTTAGCATATTTTTTTTAATACATATCCTTTATAGAGACTAAGAAAGAAAGAAAGAAATAACGTTACAAGAAGGTGAGAAGATAGCATAATTTTCTCTTTTTTTTTTTTTTTTTTTTTTGCATATAGTGATTTCAGATTTATCAATTTTGCCCCCTTTTTCTTTTTTTTTAAAAGCTACAATGTGTTTCGATCATATCCACTATAGAAGCTTGAAAAAAAAAATTAACAAATAAGATCACAAAAAAGCTGAGAAGCTAGCATATTTTTTTCTTACAGTGTATGAAATATTTCATATTTATTTTTAAGAAAACTTTTTATTTTGTCTGACATTTCTCCGACATTTACATAACGTCATGCAGTAAAAATTGTTTTAATACATAAACGAGCCTCTCAGCTTGGCAGGAAAGTTTAAGAAACATTTTGTCAACATCGAAATCAACCTCGATTGTAAGTTGTATCTTGGAATACTAACATATGAAGATTAAAATCATCATTCGCATTCGAAGGCAAACAGTACGATTTAAATTTTGATGTAAAACATCGCGATAGGACGGTAATAGTGATGATATTTCACAGTAGCGGTGTCGCGCGTATGAAATATCGCAGTTCATCATGACAACGGTTCTCAGCACACGCCTGACTGGTTATTTCATTTGTTACATACATGTTACAGCTTATTTCACTGTTACACACATTCAGTCGTTCTCGGTGTTTTCCTGTACGTTTGTGTTAGAATCCTAAACGTGAGCGTTCTGAGCGAACTCTGTACACGTATCATGTATTAATCACGTTTCATGTAGCACTTCGTCAATCTTTGTGTGTCACTTAGTGCCTTTTACAGGCCTGGTTTCAATCCCAGGCTCTTCTGCTAAAGCTTTCGGATTTGCAGAATCAGTTCTGATGTCAGTAATCACACATTCCCCCCCCCCCCCAAAAAAAAAATAAAAATCCGAAATTCCTAACGAATGTCTCCTCACCAGTTGAATTGTGTTGTACGATGTGTTTTTGCCTCGCTGTATTGAAATCCTGTTGCTTGCTGGTGTGTACGGTGGTGTTTCACTAGTTCAGTTACATCTGTTGTTTTTTTCCTCAATGTAATAAAACACATCACGTATCCAGAGTAAAACTCGCACGTGTGCGTCTTACGGAATGACCTCACTGCTGGATGTTTAGTGGAAAGTTTTTTTTTATGCTTTTTTTTTTTTTTTTTTACTTGTGTAATTATTATTATTATTATTATTATTATTATTATTATTATTATTAAAGCCATTTATACCACAGTCTTGTTGTATTCCTGATTCTGATTGGTCACAAGGTGTGTATGGAAGGAGTCTCCAGTGTCAGAGCGTACGAAATTGTTTATGCTTTGTGTTGTGTTTCTCGCTAACATGACAAGCTGTGTCATAGACTATGTGATGACTGTTTCGCACAACCTTACGTGTAGCTACAAACGGATAAAAAAAGTATGATGTGTCGTTTTATTATTATTTATTTTATTAATAATTAAAAATTTGTAATCGTTGGAAAGTTGCTGTGGTGGAAGAGGATTAAAACGCTTCAGGACGTGCTGTTATTGTAAAAAAAATCGTTTCCATCATTGATTATTTTCCTGTAACATCATGACACACTGAGTGTTTTATTCCTCCTAGACCAGAGCGAAATCAGATAAATATAAATAAGTGATTCATGTCTAGAAATGATGGGACTACTGGCAGTTTTAGGTAAATAACATTTTATTTATTTATTCATTTGGACGTCTTTCTCCAGTCTCAACGTCTCTCACAACACGTCGGATAAATTGAGCTCGCAGGTCACTCAGAGTGCAGTTAGCTACGATCTTGCGCTTCAGTCTAGATTAGCATAATCTGCTTTAATCTAACAGGGAGGTTGAACTTTGGAGAAACACTTTTTTTGAATTTGAATTTTATTTGTATTACGCATGTAACAGTGAACATTATCACAAAGCAGCTTTACAGAAATATATAAATTCAGGATATCAATTTTAAGTGTAGGAATTTATCCCTAATGAGCGAGCCAGAGCCGACTGTGGTGAGGAAAAACTCCCTGAGACGACATGAGGAAGAAATCTTGAGAGGAACCAGACTCCTAAGGGAACGCCTCCTCGTCTGGGTGACGCCGGATAGTCCGATTTTAAATAAATCCCTTCTGTAAGTGTGTACTACAAGGTCGAAAAGTTTTCAACATTAACAATATCATAATATCTCCACCACTTACTACAGTTCTGCTTCCTCTTTCTTTTTGCGCTTTCAGACAGGCTAGTTCTCTTCATCTTTTTCCAAGATGGCCGCCCACATAAAACTGCAGCCTTCAGCTATGCAATCACGTTTTGCTCATGTGTTAAACCACATTACTGAAGAACTGGATGTGTTTTCAGTGAAGGTGTACTATATTTAAAAAGATTTTTTTTTTTTTTTTTTATGTGAGACCATTACTTTTATTGCTTGTTAGCTACATTAGCCTCGTAGCTTGAGGGAAAATATTAAAGAACCAAACATCCTACCTGATCGACTTAAATTAGATTTTTTTTGTTGTTGTTGTTTAAAGAACGAATATTAAGTTTACTGTACATTTACGGATCTTTCCAGAAAGGTGTGTAACACACTCGTACTGTACACTGTGTATCTGTAAACATATCTTTATTGCTTTTATTTAATATACAGAAATCACTATCAGAGCACCAGGCACAAAAGAGTGTATTGAGTCGCGCATGTGTGTGTGTGTGTGTGTGTGTGTGTGTGTGTGGTGTTAACACACACCAGCTGCAGTGGATTTGTTTTTATCGTCTCTCACTCAGTGAAGCTAATTGGCAAGAATTTGACAAACCGCCTCAGGAATGTGTGTAAACACACAGGGGATCCTGGGACGACTCGAGCTCTTCTCTTCCTTCCTCATTGTGTGTAAGAGGAAAAAATGAACGTTTTCACGTCACTGACAGGATTGTATTGTATCCTACACACTCATGAGCCTGCGTGTGGACGGAGAGAAGACGGAGAGGAGAAAAGCAGCCGCTGTGGTGTGTTGAACGCTTGTAACGGGTGTTTGTGTTTATGTGTAGAGCTCTGGCAGGAGTGTGTGTGAGCTCGTCTGCAGTTTGTGTAAACCGTGCGACACACACATCTCTAAGAGCAGGCCCACACACACTGCAAAGATGGAGAGACGTCTGCGGCAGTTCAGGATCACTGTCAGACAGAAAAGAATTATTAAAAATAAATAAATAAATTAAATAATTTAAAAAATAATATTAAATAAATAAATATAGAGCCCTTTTTATACATGTGGCATCTCAAAGGTAAAAAGTTAATGATGAAAAGTAATGTAATACAATGCACAAGAAGTGAAAATATTAATATTAAAGTACAAAATTAAGAGTAAAGAAATAAAAAGTCCAAAAATATAAAATAAAATTATTATGTAATGTGCATATAGTATAATGCGTACATAAGTAATTCAAATAAAATTATATACACAAATACAGAATAAAATTGTGAATTTATTTTATTCTATAAAATAATTACAATAAATTAAACAAAATAAAAAAGAAAATAATTGAAAGATTTTTTAAATCATGAAATAATAATTTAATATATAATATATTAAAACTATAAATGCCAAAAATAGAGGAAGAAACTTTTAATTAAATGCTAAATTAAATATAATTAAATTCCAAATTGAAATATAAAATTAACCAAAAGACTGAAGTAAAGAAACTAAACAGAACAAATTAATTTGATTTTCAGGAATATCAAATTGTTTGTGTAAACGCTCCTGAACTTGTGTGCTGGTAATATGCAGGATTTGTGTGTGTGTCCGTGTGTGTCCGTGTGTGTGTGTGTGTGTGTGTGTGTTTACCCCGTACAGCCTGTGCGTTGGACGTGAGCACGAACACTCGGATGAGGGTGAAGCAGAGCGGAGAGTAATCGTGCTCCCAGATCACTGCGGGAATCAGCAGCACTTTGCCGTAGCAGGAGAGCAGCAGAGCCTTCAGCAGATCAGACGTATCTACAGAGACGCTATAGAGCTTCTGTACGGACCACAACACTGCTAACACACCTGCACAGTACACACCCAGCTCTGACAACACACACACACACACACACCGATTATTTCTTCATTATTTCCACTTCCTCCACCAAACATGATCATGAGTATTTACTGCATCACTTTATGTTCCTTAAACCATTTATTTAATTCTGTTGAGTAGTTAATGTAGAACTTATTGTCTCATTCTAGTAGGTATTATCTCATATTAGTATGTACTGTCTCATATTAGTACGTACTGTCTCATATTAGTATGTACTGTATCTTTTTAGTACGTACTGTCTCATTCTAGTATGTTTTGTCTCATACTAGTACATATTGTCTCATTCTAGTATGTACTGTCTCATATTAGTACATTTTGTCTCATTCTAATACATTTTGTCTCATTCTAGTACGTACTGTCTCATACTAGTACATTTTGTCTCATTCTAGTATGTACTGTCTCATTCTAGTACGTCGTATCTCATTTTAGTATGTATTGTCTCATTCTAATACTTTTGTCTCATTCTAGTATGTATTGTCTCATATTAATACATTAATACATTAATTAATGCATAATACATGAATACATTCATTCTAGGACATTTTGTCTCATTCTAGTATGTTTTGTCTTGTTCGATACTTTGTGTGTTTCTCTGTACACCATGGAATGTGGACTGTACGCACCAAGAGCAGCCAAAGCAAACATCCCATAAAAGTCCCATTCTTTCGCGTATCTGATGATGTCAGTGGGATCACTGGTGACCTCTGAACTCTGGAGCCGAGACCATCTGAGATACGCCTCACACAACAGGCAGAAAACACACAGCTTCCAGTGGATCTGAAGAGAGCAAATATCTCACTGCCTTCGTCATGTAACTGCACTGTATTTATAGTTCTAGAGATAATTAATAAGAAGGACGCGTCTTGTTCGTCCCACTCACGGTGATCTGTGTGTTGAACAGAATGTGTCTGAATGCCTGGATTTTACACAAGATGGCGTCTATGAGAATAATGACAGGATCGTATTCGATGTACTTGTCCACAGGCTTTGCACATGATCTCTGAAAAATGGATCACAGTATGTTTTTCAGTCCACTAAAAGCATTAGAATCACCCTTAAATACCCATAATGCACTTTGTTCACTCCACTCACGGAAAGTGTGTAATGCCTGACTGAGGTGCACTTTCATGAGCCGATGTTCCCACCAACCAATCATTAAGCATCACTGATCACTATTGATTCCAAAAACCAATCACTGATCACCATAGTTCCCAATGACCAATCACTGATCACCATAGTTCCCAATGACCAATCACTGATCACCATTACTCCCAATGGCCAATCACAGATCACCACTGATCATTATTGTTTACAACAACCAATCACTGATCACCATAGTTCCCAGTGACCAATCACTGATCACCATTACTCCCAATGGCCAATCACAGATCACCACTGATCATTATTGTTTACAACAACCAATCACTGATCACCATAGTTCCCAGTGACCAATCACTGCTCACCCCTGATCACTACTGAGTCCAACAACCAATCACTAATCACCATTACTCCCCATGACCAATCACTAATCACCATTACTCCCCATGACCAATCACTAATCACACTGCTTTTTTCCCCAATGACCAATTACCGATCCCAGTTATTCCCATGGACCAATCACTAATCCCTGTTGTACCCAAGAACCAATCACTGATCTTGTTTGTTCCCAACAACCAATCACTCATCGCCATTATTCCCCATGACCAACCACTAATCACTCTGCTTTTTTCCCCAACGACTAATCACCGATCACCATTCTGATAAAGCCCTATTTATTCTGTCTTCAAAAAAATCTTCCTTCTTCATGTTTTGATATGCAAATGATCATGACGACCAATATGCAAATCAGCCTGATGTCAGGTGACTTCCGGCGGCTTTTTGATCTTGCATTAGCTACTTTCCCCTGAAAAGAAATCTCAAGCAGCAAACATCAGACACCAAACACATCCTGGCTGATCTGGTTGTTGCTGTTGTTGTTATAATAATGCATGCATAACACTTATAGCTGTAACATTGCTAGCATGTTAGCATAACACACTCACACATATTGTAATCTTCACTATGCCGTTACTGTAATCTCGGTATAATTCAGAAGCTTTCTCGTTACACTCGATGCATTTAAAAGACATGTTGCTCTGTTTTGATAGCCCTTGCCGGCTCACGATCACCGACTTCCGGGATATTCGCTAGGACTCGGAATCAAAAGGTTAACACTTGGGAAATGTAGTTTTAATTCAGCAACAGTGCTACGTGAGAACCGGACCGCGGAACTACATTACCCATGATGCCCCGCTCTATCACCTGCACAACGTTAAGAACATGGCACCTGCTGGCAGGGCTGTTGTTGTGCTAGCGCTCTCGTTGCTGTACTTATGCGGCACTATCATTTCCACCGAATATTTTTCCACGCTCGCGTTCCTTAACGGGGAGTTTAACGAGCGCGGCTGCGGACCGTCGTCCGAGTGGGAGGAGTATTCTCCGGACTGCGGTGAGTTTACAAAACACGGCGTCGCCACGTCTTCGTAACTCGCTGCAACGTTAATGGACGAGGAGGAGTTTGTTAGCATCCATTTCCCACCCGTATTCACACAAGCCCCGCCCACTGCGCTTACAAGCTGGGCATAATTATTATTATTAGTATTTTTTTTTTTTAAATTAACAAACAAAGGCGTTGTAGTTTGAGTTTACATTTTTAAAAATAATATTATATTATGTGACATATATTATACGTAATATTGTACAAATTGCAAGATATTCTTATATATTTATTTGGTTCAAATCGTGAAAAAAATTATAAATAAAATATCAGATATTTTAGGAGTATGTACACACGAACTTTTGAATATTTTAGCGTTTTGCACCTTTGCTATTTTATAATCTAAATGTTTAGCTACAAATTTCAGCAAAAAAGAGGAGTGGTTTTGTCGGAATACGGGTGGGAAGTAAATAACGTCTCTTACCCAGTAGGTCATTCTCACTTCCGGGTTCGTTTCTAATGCACAAAGTAGTAAAATACACAAGTTCTCCGTGGAGCTGTGAGTGGAGGAGCTTGAACATGACAAATATGGCGTCTAGCCTTGTTTTCTTCACTTAGTTGATTTGTAAAGAAATAGTGAGAAATTAATTTTATTCAGGATCCAAGTGATTCAATAAATCCTGAAGATGCAGGTGCTTGGTTGGATACAGATGACAACACACACACACACACACACACACACACACACACACACTTGGGCTTCTGGGGGGAAAATTCTAATCTATCCTATCTGAATCCCAGATAGAGCCTGATTTTCTACACAGTGCAGCCATTTCTCTATAATTTTAATAAATAGATTATATTAATAAGCTCCTTTGACTCTGATATGCTCTACAAGTGCAGTGCTGTGTGTGAAGTGAGAGATTAAAGGGATAGTTCACTCAAAAATAAAAATTCTGTCATCAGTTACTCACCGTCATGTCGTTCCAAACCCATACGACTTTTGTTCATCTTCGGAACACAGGTGAAGATATTTTGAATGAAACCTGTGAGATTTCTGTCGCTCCATTGACAGTCCATGTAACCAAAACCGTCAAACTCCAAAAAAGTTCATAAACACATCGTAAAAGTAATCCACGTGACTCCAGTGGTTTAATCCCAATTTTCTGAAGCGATACGAACGCTTTGTGTGCGCAAAAACACTAAAATTAAGTCTTTATTCACAAAATAGCTTTTAAACAGGAAGCGCTGCAGTGTTTACAGCAGAGGAAGAGCGACACTGTACGCAAGCTGCATTCGTTACATTCTGAGTTGATTTTTCATTTCCTGGATGTCTGAACCTTGAGAAAGTTCCTCTGCTGTAAACAGTGCAGCGCTTCCGGGTCCGGTTGTATTGCAAGAACGTCCGCTCTCACATCAACACAACACAACACAACACGTCATGGTTCTCTTGTGAACGTGGATCAGAGATCTATGCGGAAGTGGAGATATTTTGTGAATGTTGTTGTTGTTGTTGTTCCTCTTTCGGCTGCTCCTGTTATGGGTTGCCATGGCGGATCATCGTTCCGCGTATTTTATTTGCCACGGTTTTTACGCCGGATGACGCAACCATCCACAATTTTTATTAGGAGTGGTAAAACTGGGATTAAACCACTGGAGTCATATGGATTACTTTTACGATGTCTTGATGAACTTTTTGGAGTTTGAAAGTTAATGTTACATGGACTGACAATGGAGCGACACAAATCTCTCAGATTTCATTACAAATATCTTCATCTGTTTCCCGAAACTGAACGAAAGTCTTACAGGTTTTAACGACATGAGGGTGAATACTCGATGACAGAATTGTCATTTTTGGCTGAACTATCCCTTTAAAGGAAAACTCCACACTCAAGCACATGAAATATATTTAGACTGACATATTTCAGATGTGGTTAGTTGTTCTGGTGCTAATTTGTTGGATGGTGCTGTGTTTTTGTTAAAAAAGTGAGAATTTAGCGCTCGGGTGTCGCTCTGACTTCACACAGAGACGACGGTATTCCAGTTACAATGCTGTTTAACTGCAGGAAAAAAAATTTCAACAATCTCAAACAGCTCACGGTTCGCTGTTAGTTGAACAAGGGTTCCTTTTCTCGCTCGACGTTTTCTGAAATCCAGTGGAGAACAATTGGAGACGTCGATGCAAACACTGGACTCAGTGGCTACATTCCCACACGCATCAATATTCCGATATTAATCAGAATTTGGCGATATTCTAGTTAGTTTTGAGTCATGCATGTAAACACCGTAATCTGATTTCCTGATTCAGATTAAGACAATATTCTGATTCCTCAAATTCCGAATTCCCAGCGCTGGAATATTCCTGTTTTAATCGGAAATTTGTTGCATGTAAACACCTTATTCACAAAATCCACTGAATCCACTGAGATATATGCGCATGCTCAGTTCGCAAGGAATTATGGGTGCTAACAGATGCTTAGCTGTAGGCTAGGTATTTAGGAATGGCAACTCAGGCATCCTTACATCAGCCATGTATACAGGAATATTCCGATGCCTGTACGCATATAAACATCGTATTCAGAATAAGGAATTTGACGTGCATGTAAATGTAGTCAGTGTCCCAGAATTCAGTGCAACTATACGACGCGGAGACTCTGGTAGTTCGAGATCTGCGAGATGGCATTAGCAGCTTTGGAAGCTGATCTGTTTGAGGAGCTGAAAGAGCTGGACAGAGTAAAAGACTAAAGCCCCGCTGCATCGCGTTCTTTCAGCAGAGATGAAACGAGGGCTAACAGTAGATAGAACGGCATTGTGGGTAATGTGGCGAATCCGTGCTGATGAACATTGTTTGTGCGTCTTCTCTTGGAGATCCCAACGTTCTCCAGCTGGAGGATCCGGACTGCGAGGACGGCAGCAGCGCGGCCTGTGAGTCGGTCTTCTCTCTGAACGCAGAGAAGATTCTGGTGAGGATCTTAGCGTGACGTTGCTTACCTTCATATATCACATAATATCCAGCTTTGTATACATGTGTTATAGTTTTTTTTTTTTTTCATTCGAAGGTGTTTAATACAGTAAGCTAAACTTTTAAACCTTTTAAACTTTTAAAGAGGTTTTCGATCCTCTAAGGTGTATCACGGCAAAACTTCTGTTTTACTGCTCATTTTGCTTCGTTTTGAATTGGTGGCTTGTTTCAAACTATGGGGGATGCAAACTTTTGTACTTGACTAGCAAATCGCACTTTATCAGTGGTACATATATTGTATTACATGGAGTTTTTTGGGAGATTACACATCATTAAAAGAAAAAGAATTTTGAAGACCTTGTGCTTGTGGGGAAAAAAGTGCTTGGGCCCCTTCAGGCTCAATTATAACCTTATTGATGACATAAACATTATTATTATTTTTTAATTATTGTTTTTATTATTATTATTATCAACAACAATTAATCTAGTTATTTTTATATTTTGTAAAAATAAAAAAATCAAAATATATAATATAAAAAATTAAATATAATAAAAAAATAAAAATGAAAAAATATTATAAAATTTTGTATTTATTTATTTATTTTTCTGTGCCTACAATTTTTTTTTGTGCACATAAATGTTGACACAGAATTGCGTATGTGTGTGTGTGTGTGTGTTCATGCTCTCAGAGCCAGGCTAGGCTGTTTGTGGAGCAGCGCCGCTTTCCGTTCCCCGTCGATGACCACAACACCAACGAGGAGCTCGGTATGCCATTCCTCTCTCTCTCTCTCTCTCTCTCTGGCTCTCGCTCTCTCTCTCTCTCTCTCTCGCTCTCTGATCAAAGTGAAGTGTGTGTGACGATGTACTCATGCGAGCGTGTGCCTGTTCCCAGCCATAGGATACGTCCTCATCGGCAACGGGCTCTACGATGAAGCCATCAAACACTTCTCCCTGTTACTGCAGGTCAGTTCTGTAGAATATAACCAGCATATTGACTGTAATTTGATTTCTTATTTATAAAGTAAGCATGTAAAAAAGTGAGTGTTGGTTGTTGATCAGGGCGATCCAGAGCTGGTCAGTGCCATATACGGGAGAGGGATAGCCTACGGCAAAAAGAGCTTGCAGGTAAGACGCTGTATCTCAGGTGTGTTACGTTTTATGAAGAGAGGCGATGGAGATGCTTCACCTTTGGCCTAATTTACATAAAACCTGCACTTTCAGCATTTATATTTAGGGTTTTGACCTGTAATTTTGAATTTTATAGCAAGTTCAAAACAAAAAATTGGCAAAAATGTGACGTATATATAATTAAGTGTGGCTTCTGCCATTGTGTATAGAGATGACTGTCTGACACGCCTTCCTTCCTTCTCTCTCTCTCTCTCCCTCCCTCCTTCCCCCTCCTTCTCTTTTGTTCTCTCTGTAGGACATAAAGAATGCTGACTTGGCTCTGTATGAGCTAAGCAGAGTGATCACACTGGAGCCCAACAGGCCAGAGGTGTACGAACAGAGAGCGGAGGTATACACACACACACACACACACACACACACACACACACACACACACACACACACACACACACAAACACACACAAAATACGTGGTCAATCTCAATACGTGGTCAGTGATCTGATGTTTTAATGTTATGTTGAATGCAGTAAACGATAAAATACAGATCAGTTCCAGTACAATACATGACTAGAACAGAGGCCACACCTCCTTCACTGAGACTGACAGGCACACAGGCCACGCCTCCTTCACTGAGACACACAGGCCACGCCTCCTTCACTGAGACACACAGGCCACGCCTCCTTCACTGAGACACACAGGCCACGCCTCCTTGACTGAGACACACAGGCCACGCCTCCTTCACTGAGACACTGAGGCCATGCCTCCTTCACTGAGACACTGAGGCCACGCCTCCTTCACTGAGACACTGAGGCCACGCCTCCTTGACTGAGACACACAGGCCACGCCTCCTTCACTGAGACTGCACTTTGGTCCACTATATAAGTACTTTGTATACATTTTGTCATCTGTAATAGTGTTATTTCACTGAGGTGTGTGTGTGTGTGTGTGTGTGTGTGTGAATGTAGATTCTCTCTCCTCTTGGACGGATTAGTGAAGCTCTGAGCGATCTCACTAAAGCCATCCAGCTGCAGCCTTCAGCACGACTTTACCGCCACCGAGGAACCCTCCTCTTTATTTCAGAGGTACACACACACACACACACACACACACACACACACATTGATTATTTTCCTTTAACAGCATGCTCCGTAGTGCTTGATAACATGTTAGAGATGGCTGTAATAGCACGCGTACATTTAAAAACACTCACAAGCGGGCACACAATATAGCTCTTGGAAGAAATCTTAACACGTAATTTGCTTTGCTGTAGAAACGGTAATGAGTGATGTGATGTGATGTGTGGTGTGTTCAGGACTACGTCGCTGCTATGGAGGACTTCCAGCAGTCCCTGGAGCTGAAGAGGAACCAGCCGATTGCCATGCTCTATAAAGGCCTCACCTTCTTCCACAGGGGCCTGCTTAAGGTAAACACACCCCAGGCTTTACCTAAGTTTAAGTTTCAACACAAGTTCCACTCCAAGTACCCCTCGCTGCAGAACAAAATGTCCATGGGGTGGAGTCGGACCTGATCTAGCTCCTCCTCCTCATGCAGAGTGGAGACAGAAGTCCAGCGGGTGGAGACAAGTCGCAGGATAAGTGTGTTAAGTGTGCCGTTTCGTGTTATACAGCGCTCTGTGGGTTAGGGTGTAAGGTTAGGTTTATAGGAGGAGTTGGATCAGGTCCAGCTCCACCCCCTGGACTTTTGGTTCTCCATTAAAAAAAAAAAAATTATTAACATGATGTTTCTGCACACAGGAGGCCATTGAGACATTCAAAGAAGCGCTGAAGTTGAAGTCAGACTTCATCGATGCACACAAAAGCCTGGCTCAGGCATACAGGTAACACACACACACACACACACACACGTTCACAATACTGAGGTTTAGGCTCATGTTCCTGGTCTTACTGCACATCATTTATAAAAGGAAAATTCTCACCATGCAAAACTAATATTAATCAGTAAGATTAGGATTAAATGGACACCTTGTCGTTGATTACTTTCCTATAACCGCACATCCTGAACTGTTTCATTCCTTACTTCTGCAGTGTATGTTAGTGTTCATGCCGCCCTCGTGTTGTGTGAACACACGTTTTCTCACCTCTGTGTGTTGTGTGTATGCGTTTCCGTTTCATCACGGTTATATTTAAAAGCGTGTGCATGGTTTCATTCCCGTGTCATGGTACGCAGGTGTGTGTTTTCATATCTCCTGTCTGCCTCCCGTTTGATGTGTGTGTGTAGGGAGTTGGGTGATTTTGACAGCGCCATGGAAAGTTTCCAGAAAGCTCTGCTCCTGAATCAGAATCATCTTCAGTCCCTGCAGCTCCGAGGGATGATGCTGTATCATCACGGCAGCCTGCAGGACGCCATCGGCAACTTCAAGGCAAGCGCCGGGCTGTGTGTGTGTGTGTGTGTGTGTGTGTGTGTGTGTGTGTGTGTGTGGTGTTCTCTCTGTAGGGCCAAAATCAGTTTATCAGCCTCGTTGCTAGTCCTATAAAGCAGTGGTTCCTTGCCAACATTTTCTCCTTTTTCATTAAACCACGACCAAAAACGCAAATTAAATTTCAAGAATAATGTTATTCATACATTCATACACACCACAGCAATCCTCAAACCTTAAAAAATAAATATAAATATGAAATAATATAAATGTGAAACAAAACCGTCAACTATATAATTAGCTCATTATCAATTGTATTGAAATACACATTATTCAAAATGGTTTACAAGTCCAACAATTAGACAAACTACTTATGTTCCATGTAAAATCATCTACTTTTATTTAAAAAAAAAAAGTAATTTCCCTCAGAAATTACTTATGGCAAAATTATTGGCACCCCTAATGAATATTTCTAATAAGTGCACCCAAATGACGAGCTCGCAAGCTCCGCAAACCTCAAAAGCACTTTGAGACTGAAAAAAAAATGACACAAGTAGTTCAAAATACATTTCATATTACAAAAAATGAAAGATATTTCTTGTCAGAGAAATTATGTCATGGTTTGTCAGTTCTGTCAATGTTCTATGGTTAAGATATTTTGGTTTCAGGTTCATAAGAGAAATGCTGACGAGATTTAGTTAGGGTTTGATCTCAGGCGCAAGCCGTACACGCGTTTTTGTAAACTAAGAAAAAATAAATACGGATAGAAAAATGTACGGAGCCTCGCACATGAAACGCGGGTAAAAAAAAAAAAACAACAAAAAAACCAAAAACAATATATTGTGGCCATGAATTAAGAATTCGTTCTCATGACGTATTATTATTATGTGAGCACGTTTTATTAATTCGTTCCCTGGTTTGAAAAGGACGGTGGATTTATGAAATTGAGGCATGAATTGGTAAAACGTGGCCACGATTTACCTCAAACAAAGGAACGAATAAAGCGTGCTCACATATTAATAAGTCATGGGAACGAATTCTTAATTCATGACCACGATAGATGAATTTCCATCCATACATCTCCTTCTCCTTCAAACACCCAACCTCCATCTACATCTACATACATAACGCTACTCATTTATTAATTTATTATTTATTAATTTGCACATTGCACATATTGCACATTACATCACACAAACGGCACATATTGCACAAAACTGCACATACCTGCACTTTATATTGGTACATATGTCCATATATATATATATATATATATATATATATATATATATATATATATATATATATATATATATATATAAATCCCTTCATATAATTTTTATGTATATTTCTCTTATATTTCATATTTTTCTTTATATATATTCTTGTATGTATATGTTCTTCTTTATATTTCATATTTTTCTATATTTTCTTTTTATGCTGGAACACAAAGCATTTCACTGCACGTCGTACTGTGTATGGTTATGCACGTGTCACGTGCGAGGCTCCGTAAAAATAAGCAGAACACGCACGCGACTCACCGGATCAAAACGACAAGCGTGAAAGATTGTGCAACGTGTTGAGATGTATTCCGTCGTTCATTGTGCAGAGATGCCTGCAGCAGGAGCCGTATAACGAGGTGTGTCAGTACATGAAGGGTCTGAGTCACGTGGCCATGGGACAGTTCTACGAAGGCATCAAGGCTCAGACTAAAGTCATGCTCAATGATCCACTGCTGGGCCAGAAAGCCAGCTCGGAATATCTCAAAGTCAAATACCTCAGAGGTGAGAGGATGAACGCTTTATGTGGGGGAAAGAGTTGTGATTAGTGAGAGCAACTCCTCTGGGTTTATTCTTTACTCCTGAGCGTCTTCATATTCGCGTTTAAGCACTTTTGCGTGGTCTCCGCATCGCTCTTTTTTGTTCCAGAATACTCTCGATATTTGCACTCTCACCTGGACATCCCTGTGGCAGAATACAACGTGGATCAGGATCTTCCAGGGAACTTTAAGAACCACTGGGCTAAAAATCTGCCCTTCCTCATAGAGGACTATGAAGAGCAGCCTGGACTGCAGCCGCACATAAAGTGAGTTTGTTTTTGGAAACTTGAGGCGGAACAACGACTGTGTTAATTGATAGTCCGTTTCTCAGTGCTTGCATTTGTTTTGGCGCCCCTCCACAAGCAATAAAGAGAGTGTGTGTGTTTTTAAGGGATGTTCTACCTCAGGATTTTGACAGTTACTCTCCGGAGGTGCAGAAGCTGATCTGTACGGCGGATCATCTCGGCACGCTCATGCAGTACAACACGTCAGGGTTCCTGTCCAACCAGCGCATCCAAAGAGGTCAGTCCTAGAGATCGCCTGACAGGAAATATACCTAGTAGTAGTGTTTGATTAATAACAGCTAAACAAATAAAAAAAAAACCAAAAACAAAACAGGACTACAGTAACTAGAGTGCAAAAGTTTGCATACTCAGCCTTTAAGGGCAGGGGTTCTCAAACCTTTTTGGCCAGTGATGCAATTTTAAAGGCTTGAAATTCATACAAATCCCCAATAATAATAATAATAATAATAATAATAATAATAAATCCTGGTGGGAATTTATAGAAATTATCAGCCCACGACTTTAAAAATTCACACCATTCCCATATTTTCTGTAAATAAGTGCATGATCTGTAGAATAGTAGAACACTTTGTTATTTAAAGATTAAAACTGAGAATATTAAATCGATATAAATACATTTTTTAAAAATCTGCTTGCTATATCTCTCAGCTGCAGTCGCTCTGCACTCTCTGTGTCGGATGAGAGGACTGGGCTTGTGCGGCGCACCGCAGCTCATCAGGAGATGTCAGGAGATAATATATAATATCAGTTTCTGATTTTTACATCACTGAACTATTCTCTAATAACTTCTATGCCCACTTCTTTTTTTTTTTTTCTTTTTTTTTGCCTTTATACGTGCCATTCAGTTCTTTCTTAATTTTCTGAACAGATCTGGATTCTCTCAGTTTTGATATTTCACACATTCTCCCTGACATGTCTGTTTTTATGACCGGTCATACACTACCTTCTTCAAATCTTCAAATCAGGTCTGTGCGAGTCATGAGAAAACTTTGTCTTTATCTATCTTTTTTTTTTTGGAAATCTATTGTAGATTTCTTTGTAGATCATTTGGTAAATAGAAGTACATTTGGCTTTTTTCCATTCGAAAAAACCAAGAGGGGGTGCAAACTTTTGCCCTCAAAACCCTAGCTATTCTTTCTTTAAATGCCTATCTTGTTTGTGAATATACAGGTGGAAGAAACTAATCACTAACCAAATGATGAAACATGTGTGTTCTTCTGTATGAAGCCATGGGTCTGGCCACCATCGAGGTGATGCAGGCGATGCAGCGGACGTGGAGTAACTCGAAAGTGCGCGTCAACGGCAAAACCAGGCAGCTCCAGTGGAGAGACATGTTCGACATCGCTGTTAAATGGAGGAGGTACCACTTTCCGAAAGAAATAAATGCAAATGAATGGTTTTTCTTGTTAAAATCCTATTCTAGAGCAGGTGTCAGGTGCCTTAGATATCTCATAGTGTGTGTGTGGTATGTGTGTGTGTGTGTGTGTGTGTGTGTGTGTGTGTGTGTGTGTGTGTGTGTGTAGGATTGCTGATCCAGATCAGCCTGTGCTGTGGTTGGATCAGATGCCAGAACGGAGCCTGAGCAGAGGATTTAATAACCACATCAACCTCATCAGGTGCTATAACACACACTTTATATCTGACACGCTCTTTTAGATTGCATTATACACTAGTTTGAACCGGTTCTAGGTACTTTTCTAGGTTTACATTTCTGGCCCAGAAATGAGCTCCGCCCCCAAATTTTCCAAACAAGGCAACTCGTGAGGTTTCAGGAGATGGAGACAGTATGGAAAAAGAGGAAGGCTTGACAGTCTTCAGCATATTAAAGTGCGCTTTGCTGTTGTTTGTAGATATAGTTAGTGGATAAATTTGCTGTTACAGGGGTTCGGAACCCACAGTTTGAACACCTTCAGACCCAAAGAAACACTTTCAGTTCACCACTTTATTGTAAAACTCGTACCATGGACTGGTTTAGTTCAGACAGATTTGACTCTGAGGAGATATGAAGCACTAATAATGAGGATGTTACTGTTTGCTTATGATTAGGACCGGACGATATCAAAAAAATATCATACCACGATTGTTTTTCAGTGATACACTATGTATCATGATAGGTTTGCTAATAAACTAAGGCAGGAGTTGCATACATTTAAAAATAAATAAATATTTAATTAATGAATATAGTTAAAGTTTAAAAATTTGCAAAAAATTTTAGTCCACTATATGAAAATGGTATAAAAATTAGAGATAGCACAGATCCGATACCCAGTATAGGTATCAGGCCGAGACCAGCAAAAATGGAGAAAACATATCAGATATCGGAGAGAACATATCGCTATCAGAGAGAACGTATCAGATGTCGTAGAAAACGTTTCGGATATCGGAAAAAAAATGTATCAGATATTGGAGAGAACATATCGGATATTGGAGAAAACATATCGGTTTTTGGAGAAAACATATCGGACATCAGACAAAACAGATCAGATATCGGAGAGAACATATCGGCTATCGGAGGATACGTCAGACATCAGAGAAAACATTGAATTTTGGAGAAAACGTGTCGTCTGTCGGAGAAAACGTGTCGTCTATTGGAGAAAACGTGTCGTCTGTCGGAGAAAGCGTGTCGTCTATCGGAGAAAGCGTGTCGTCTATCGGAGAAAGCGTGTCGTCTATCGGAGAAAACGTGTGGTCTATCGGAGAAAACGTGTGGTCTATCGGAGAAAACGTGTGGTCTATCGGAGAAAGCGTGTGGTCTATCGGAGAAAACGTGTGGTCTATCGGAGAAAGCGTGTCGTCTGTCGGAGAAAGCATGTGGTCTATCGGACAAAGCGTGTGGTCTATCGGAGAAAGCGTGTGGTCTATCGGAGAAAACGTGTGGTCTATCGGAGAAAGCGTGTCGTCTGTCGGAGAAAGCGTGTCGTCTATCGGAGAAAGCGTGTCGTCTATCGGAGAAAACGTGTGGTCTATCGGAGAAAGCGTGTCGTCTATCGGAGAAAGCGTGTCGTCTATCGGAGAAAGCGTGTCGTCTATCGGAGAAAGCGTGTCGTCTATCGGAGAAAACATATCAGATGTCAGAGAGAACATTGGATATCGGATCCTGTAACAGCAAAGATCTCTATAAGCAATTGGATTTAGAAAATGATTTTCTACACATAAAGAGAATTGACTGTTTTTCCTTTTGTTAAGATTGATTTTATTACATTTATATGTTATACTTTATTGTATTTATTGTATTTAAAATGTAAGTGATTTTTATGTGAAAGAGTTTCAAGAGAAAGAGTAAAAGAGTGCTTCAGTTAAAAAAAATTAGTAGTTTTTAAAGAAAACAATATCGGTGTTCAGTATATCAGTCTTTAAGCTTTCAGTATCTGTATCTGGGGGAAAAAATGGTATCGTGCCAAGACTAGAAAAAAAAAAAAAATTACAATCCTTGTAAAATGTCAGAAAAATGTGTTCTGATATAATTAACGACACCCTGGATATTATATTGTCGTATTCCCCAGCCCTACATCCTGGCGCTTGAGCATGCTTTTGTTTCGGCGTTTCTCTCCGTGTGTAACTGTGTATCCTGCTGTTACGTGTGTTTGACGTTCAGGGGCCAGATCATCAACATCAGATATATGGAATACTTTGGCAGCATCCTCGACTTCATCAAAGACAGAATATTAGTGTATCACGGGTAAGCGGCTGCGATTTGAGCCTTGTTCCGATGATAAAGAGCATTCTGCCAGTTTAACAGCATGGCTCTCTGCTTTTTCAGCGCGTATAATCCACGAGGAGTGCAGGAAGTGAAACAGGCTCTGGAGAACGTCAACAAAGTGGAGGACCTGCTGCCTATAATGAAGGTACCAGCATCAACAGCATTCCCTTAGAACCTAAAATGTCAAGTATTTCGATTTTAAATACCGCTCAGCCGAAGCTTCAGCAGTAACAGCAGCCATATAAATGAAGCGCTGAATAGAATTCAAACTTGAGAAATTCTGTCGCTCTGGATGATTGCTAAATTCTAAAATAAAATATTACGCTTATGTTATATATTTGTATTGAAGCTTTATACTCTGGAGGGATGGGAAATATGATGATGTCATACCGATCTTGTGATGAAATACAGTATGTCACAATACACTATAGTGAGATATCGCAGGTATTGTAATTTAAAAAAAAAATATATATATTTTTTTTATTAATAACAAGTACAAGCTCTGATTGGAATCAACTGATGTTTGTGCTAAATTTTCAAAATTGTAATCGTTACATGTTTTTTATTTTTTCTTTAATTTTTTTTAAGATATTTGAATAATGCTAGTACTAGTAAAACTCCATTTTCTTATTTATTTATTTATTTATTTATTTATTTATTTATATGCAGCAATACTGTATGATGGAAGTGTGTTTAAGGATCATATGATATGATATTTTGCTCATATTGCCCAGCACTATTTATATTTATCGATTAATTAAAATATAAAAAGTAAAAAAGCTTGTTATTTTTTTTTTTTTTTTAAATATATATCATTTGCTCTATTAATCCTTGATACAATATCTGATGTTTGAGGCTTAAGCTGTAGAAAAACTGTGAACTGTGGAAAAAAAAACAACCAAAAACACATTTCTGAACTGGTATTTACCAAAAGGTTGCTGGTATTGACGTCTGTATTTAGCATCGTTAATTCTAAGTTTATTCTTACTTCTCATTTCACACAGCAATGAATCACGTGACTGTTTGAGACACGTCACATCCATAACGCTAGATTTTTTCCACCCAAACCCCCTGCATTCACCCAGATATGTCAGCTCAGTATGAGTTTAAATGTCACATCTTGTGTGTGTGTGTGTGTGTGTGTGTGTGTCTCTCTAAAGCAGTTCAACAGTAAAACGAGAGACGGGTTCACGGTGAACTCGAAGGTGCCGAGTATGAAGGATCCTGGGACCGAGTACGACGGCTTCACAATAACCATTACAGGAGACCGGTCAGTCACCACGTCTTCCTGACCTTTAACCTTTCACCTTTCACCGCTCCAATCCTAGCTTTCCACTTCCTGTTTTGGGTAAAAATAAATAAAGGGAACAGCGGATAGAGTTCTCATTTATTACAAAAGCAGATAGAATCGCCTCAATGTGGACGTTTACATATTCTATAGTTTTACTTTATAATCAGTGGTAAATCTGTTCATCAGTATTTTCAGTACATTCAGAACTGGAACCGATTGATTTTTCCGTATAAAGAGACACAGAGGCAGCTCAGACACTCTATAATGAGTTATAAGATGTCATTACTCTAATGGTATTAGTTGCTTTGTGTTTGTACGAGTTTCCAAAACATTCAGCCTGAATTCCATCTGTAGGGGTGTGTGTTGCGTTACGTTCCAAACTATACATATCACGGTTCGATGGTAAAAGATCTCATGAGGGGGCGGTTGTGCTGGTTGTGCTGGTTGTGCTATGGTAACATTGTAATCAGAGAGAACACACACACGCACACACACACACACACGCGCGCACACACTCACATGTTCTAGTTGTTGATGTCTGATTCGTATTAATTTGATGTTTTTTCATGCTGTCATTATGGATTATAAAAACAAAACACACACACACACACACTGAGTGGGTCTTGATTGGGGTGTGTGTATGCGTAACTGTGGTGGGATTGGATTAAAAACAGGGAGAGAAGTGTGTGTGTGTGTGTGTGTGAATTAAGATGGATAATGAGCTTGTGTATGTTTTTGTTTATTTACATGGAGATATGAAGTAATGATGTGGTGTTTCAATGGCGCTTCAGAGAGGGAGTTAAATAAATGATGAAGTGTGTGTGTGTGTGTGTGTGTGTGTGTGTGTATGTGTGTATGTGTGTGTATGTGTGTGTATGTGTGTGTATGTGTGTGTGTGTGTGTGTGTTTGCAGTGTGGGAAACATGCTGTTTTCAGTGGAGACTCAGACCACAGAGGAGAGGACACAGCAGTACCAGTCCGAGATCGAGGCTCTTTATAAAGACCTGACGGCTAAAGGCAAAGCACTCATGCTGTCCTCTGAGCTAGGGGTGTGTTGTCTTTCGCTCTCTCTCTCTCTCTCTCTCTCTGTCTGTCTCTCTGACTCTTTCTCTGTCTGTCTCTCTGTCTGTCTCTCTGTTGCTGTCTTAGTATCGTCAAAGTGGTGAAATAGCAAAGAATATTTTATCCAAAACAAAAACAAACAAACAAAAAAAAACAATACTCATCAAATTATCACCCAATGCAAAGGTCAATCAGGGCTTTGTGTCTCTGTGTCTGCATTTCTCTCTGTCTTTCTCTCTCTCTCGCGCGCTCTCTCTCTCGCTCTCTCTCTCCCCTCCCCCCTCTCTTTCTCTCTCTGTTTTTCTGTCTCACTTTTTCTCTGTCTCTCTCTGTCTTTCTCTCTCTGACTGTTTCTGTGTCTCACTTTTTTCTGTTTCTCGCTGCATTTCTCTCTATCTCTGTCTCTCTATCTCTGTTTTCTCTCTCTCTGTTTCTGTCCTACTTTTTTCTCTGTATCTGCATTTCTCTGTATCTCTGTCTCTCTGTTTCTGTCTCTCACTTTTTCTCTGTCTTTCTCTCTCTCTCTCTCTCTGACTGTCTGTTTCTGTCTCACTTTTTCTTGTCTCTGCATTTCTCTCTCTCTCTCTCTCTCTCTGTGTTCTTTCTCTCTCTGTTTCTGTGTCTCACTTTTTCTGTTTCTCTATCTCTCTGTTCTCTCTCTCTCTCTGTTTCTGCGTCTCACTTTTTCTGTTTCTCTATCTCTCTGCTCTCTCTCTCTCTCTGTTTCTGCGTCTCACTTTTTCTCTGTCTCTCTCTCTTTCTCTGTCTCTCGGACTGTCTGTTTCTGTGTCTCACTTTTTCTCTGTCTCTCTCTGCACGTCTTTCTCTCTGTCTGTCTGTCTGTATGTCTGTCTGTCTCTGTCTCACCATCTCCGAGTCTCTCTTTCTGTCTTTCTCTTTGTCTGTCTCTCTATGTGGCTGTGCTTCTCTCTCTTTAGAGAAAAGATTGCCATCCATTGGCTGTAGAGAGGTCACATGACTTTGTGCTATAATTTAAAAAGAATAAGATTAATTGAGTTGATGTAGTATTAACGTACTCACTGTCTATCTTCATCTCCGTCTCTTTCTCTCTCTCTCGTCCTCACTCTGTGTGTGTGTGTGTGTGTGTGTGTGTGTGCGTGTGCAGGATTCGGATGCGGTGTGTAACCTCGTCCTCTCTCTGGTGTATTATTTCTGTAACCTCATGCCCCTGTCCCGAGGCTCCAGGTATGGACAAGTTGAACACACGTTCCTTCTACATCACACTTAACAAGACGTAGCAGTTTAGCTGTTAACTCTGATGAACAGCACTGAGTGTGTTTTGCCCCCGTGTTTAGGAAACTAAACATTCCTATAATAATAACAACATTCAAACTTTTATAGGAAAGAAGCACACATCCTTGGCGATAAAACATGACTTTATGACTGTTTTCCAATTTCTCAAACACAAACAGCAATATAACTATAAAAACAAACCCTTAAGTATATATAACATTATTTAAACATCATCTGGACCGCCTGAGGGGTGCCAAAAGTTTTGTTAGGTTTGCATTCTAAAGGTTTAAATCTAAATAATACCAGAGCTGTTTCAATAAGCCGAGTTAAACCGTACTACAGAGTGATGAACCTCGGTACTGTATGTTGATGGATTATTTCATTAAAGGAGCAGTGTGTCATTTTTTTTTAGAGCAGTGTCCAATGAAAACCCTGAAAATAGAGCTTTATTTGGTCTGGGGGCGGAGCTAGTTTCTGGGCCAGAAAAACTGTAATCATAAGCATGGAATTATAAAAAAAAAAATTTCAAAATGGCATTTTTGTGTATGTTAGTTTTGCTAATCATATTCTGCCTTTTTGAGGTGTCCTTAAAAATTACAGATCTAGAAACATACACAGATTACATACTGCAGCTTTAACTTGACACTTTTAATATAGAATATTTAAAGACAGATTTCAGGGATTTATTAGTACAAGTTCATCTGATGCTAATAAATCTGAGGAATCTTAATGTTGTCCAGTGTATTAGTCCAAAGATGATTTGCATTTGGTTTATAGTGGACTTTGTGTGTGTGTGTGTGTGTGTGTGTGTGTGTGTGTGTGTGTGTGTGTAGCATCGTGGCCTACTCCGTGGTGATGGGAGCTCTGATGGCGAGCGGGAAAGAAGTCGTAGGCAGAATTCCAGCTGGGAAGGTAAAGACGGGGTCGGCCAGGGGTCTGTGACGTTACAGCACCATCACCAAAGCTGTTCTATTTACGACCGAGTTCTTGAATTAGATCCCGTGAATTAATTGTATTTAATCCGAACTTCACTAACTCGAAACCAAGTGTGTTTATACATAACGTCAAGTTGGATCTAATATGTTTTGTTGTTGGAAAGGTTAGCACTGTTGCCTTGCACTTCCAGGGATGGGGGTTCGATTCCTGTCTCCGCCCTGTGTAGGCGGAGTTTGCATGTTCTCCCTGTGCTTCGGGGGTTTCCTCCGGGTGCTCCGGTTTCCTCCCTCAGTCCAAAGACATGTGATGCAGGCTGAAATTGTCCAGAGTGTATGAACGGGTGTGTGAGTGTGTGTGTGTGTGTGTGTGTGTGTGTGTGTGTGCGATTGTGCCCTGTGATGGGTTGGCACCCTGTCCAGTGTGTCCCCCTGCCTTGTGCCCCGAGTGCCCTGGGATAGACTCCAGGCTCCCCCTGACCCTGTGGATGGATGGATGGATGGATTTGCAGTTGAGGGGATCCCTGGCTAAAACATCAGAACATGGTGTTTGTGTATAAAACAGGAATACGATGTTTTCTCTTTCAGCTGGTGGATTTCGAAGCCATGACCACTCCGAGCCCCGATCGCTTCACCAAAACGGCCAAAAGCTGGATGAACTTGAAGAGGTGAGGATTCTGCTCAACAAGCTGAGAGTAAATAAAGACTCGAATAATATCTTTTCCATACGATTTCCATCTCAAACCTGATACTCTGGCCAATGAATTCCTGACCTTTTGTCCACTATTTTTTTAGCAAACATGACATGCTGTCACTCATCCTCAGCAGATGTTATTCCATTACCACTTTTCAGCTTAGGTGTCCAGGCAAATCTAACCTGCGACAGGGCCGCACACTTACGCTTCGTCCACCCCTGATTACCGTCTTTACCAATCCCATCCTGCTTTTCTAACCTTCCTTCCTGTCTTTCTCTGTCTCCTCTACACAGCCTGCCCAGTTGGTACCAGAACCTTCCGTCTGTAGCCGAGACGTTCCAGTTCGCCAGAACCATGATCGAGGTCCTGAACACCGACTCGTCCTCGCACTGTCCCAAAAGATCTTAAAGGCCGTCTCTGTCCTTTCTGCTCGTTCTCTCATTTCTCTTCTCGGTCTTCCATTATAAAGATCTGTATCAGAGTCTTAATTAACCCCTGAAAAAGGTAAACCCCGCCCCTCCCCCTGCCCCCTCCCCCGTTTGCGCACATCAGCCTCTCCTCATAAAAGGGCTCAATTATTAGCTGATGATTTTCAGGAAAAATACACAACTGTGCAGAACATGGTGTGTTCAGAAGCAGGATTATTGAAATACTTGATTACTAATGAGGAATTGAAGTGAAGCCTTGGAAGTAAATACGTTTTTTTTTTTTTTTTTTTTTTTTTTTGGGTGCTCCGGGTGTTCGAGTGACACTCGACATCATCACTGACTTCGTATTACTGTGAACTTGAAGGAAGAATTCTATATGTTCGTTGAAATGCAGCTCATTCCCTGTGTTTTAGTTCGAAATGTTTGGATTTACCGCTTAAAGCGTTTTATTGACTTTTAAGGTTTAACTTTATTCTTTTTCATATCAGGGTCTTTGATTACTGATTTAAAGAGCGGGGCTTTCAGGACATTTTAGTGTCTAGGAATTAAACTTGAAGTATCGATATATGAGGCTTCTAAGAGCAGCGGTGGAAATGAATAAACGTCTTGAGTTTATGCAAATATGACTGAATTTTTCTTTAATTGTAATGCATTTTAGATGCAAAGCCTTAAATCGCTGATTTAAAGGAAAATGCATCAGCAGGATCTAACAAATACAATGTTTACACTCGGAAACACCTAAAATCTTTTCGCAAGAGCAGGTTACATTAATCTCTGCTACTGATCCAGTACGATCATCTGTTTTTCCTGAAATTTATAAATCAATTTGCTTAATAATAAAGGTGTAAGGCACTGACAGCTGAAAAAAGTGCTTGGATTAAACCCAAAAACATCCTATACAAGGTATAATAATAGAAATTCTGACTCTTTTTAAGTGAATCAAATCATTTGACTCACCAATAAGAGTCGATTCGTTCAGATCCCAAATGGCTCATTGATCAGTGATTGATCTTCTAATGGCTGAAATTGTTTCATAAAATTTTATTCTATCCTTTAATATACAAAGTAACATTACAAAGTAGCATCTTAAATAGGCGAGTCGACTCTCAAGAAGAGTCGATTCGATAGCAAACGACACATCACTAGTGCTGTGTGTGTAGGAGCCCTGATTTGTTGATTCTCTGTGCTTGAAAATGAACTGAATGTTCGACAGTGGATTTTTTTTCCCCGCATTATCTCAAGGAAAAAGCCAGAAACTCCAACTGATTCTACTCAGACATTTGGGATGACTTCTGAGACGAGACTATGTACAGTAAATTTTTCCTCCTCCTCCTCCTCCACCTTTACTGCCAGCTCCAGTAGCAAACACGTCTGGGAATTTATTTTTAATTCACTAAAAGGACATGCGCATATGCACTACATGCAGCACGTCATCCACACATACTCGTTTATATTCCACGTGAAAGTCTAGCATAATGTGTGTGTGTGTGTCATATTTCCACCAGCACAAATGGAGAAACAAAACCACCGGCTGGAAAACAGGCTTCAGGAAAAACACTGCTGCAGTCTGTGTGTTAAATCCGTGTGTTATTCGTGGAATTATTTTTATCATTTAATTCCAGTGATTTCATCTTGACCTTGCAGTCCTCCCATTTATTTGTTCATTGTTTCCATAGTTTGCGGCATTCTTAAGCAAGGCCAAGAGGAATTTCTTCTCCATTCTCTGGAGAACTCAGCTGCCTTCACTTTCCTCCAGCCTCCCTCATTCGTCTCTCTCGTTCAGTCAAGTGCTTCATTCCTCTTACACGACATCAGTTGTACCAGAAGTAACAGTCTGTATTTATTAAAGACGTTTTTATCCATGTTTAGCTACTTTTAATGGTGTGGAACAAGTTCCACTTATCACTGATGTTATAGCAGCTGTAGTAGTTAGTTACAGTCATTCCTTCACCACGTTCTCTTTTTTCTTTTATGACGTTGAGACAAAAGAGTGTAGCTCATCACGTTACCGAGAAACCGAGCATCTGTTTCCGCTAACACTGGAGACTCCTTACATAAATGTTAAACACAAAAAACTTTTAATCTCTATTAAATAACAACGCAGTTTTTTTTAAAAAATTGTCTTAGATTATGTTGAGCCTTCGCTGTAGAAGTCCAGATTTTAAAAAAATCACCAGCGCCATAATATATTATGACAGAAATATATCACGTCTCATCATCATTTCTAGGAAAGAATTCCTTAAGTTCTCCCGAGGATCCTTTTTCAGCTTTAAAGCGAAAGAAGGGTCAAGTACTGACAGAAACAGCTCTGTAGATGTTATTGATTACATTTCAGGCATACAGTTGTTTATAGCATCGAGGAATATTTCTCATACCAGTGAAATGACACGATAATCCACAATTCCGGTGAAACATTGCTCAACACTCGCTACGAGAAAGACATGCTCCCGCACGGTTCTTGAAGCATCGTTTGCTGTGTGTCACATGGGTGGCTGTGGTGGTGACATCAGTGTGCGGAATACTAATAGATTCATAAAGGATTAAAAATGATGAATGAAGAGCTACTATAAAAGATAAAATGTGTGTTTGGTCGTCTGGGGAAAACCCTCCACAAGATGGAATTCTTGTCTATTTACTACTATCTACTTAAAACTTTTTTGAATGTAGCCACAATAAAAGTTCGAGCATTTTAAAGTCTGGTTTAAAGTATAGTGGAGGAAATTACAGACGTCTTGACATCCGACTGGTTTTCCCGAACCGCCACACACACATCCGATCATTAGATATACCAGGTACGTTTCTAAGGTGCGAATAAACTGTGTCCCGTTAAAATAGTGCGGAAATGAATACTACAGAATCTGATTCAAATTAAATAAGGTTTTATTTGAATCCAGCCAAAGTAATCAGGAACCCCTTTCACCTTTTTGTAACAAAGAATACTTTTTAATCATTAACTCCATGTGCGGCAAATTGCAAGTAAACAAACGAAGTAGCTGCTCTAGGTAGACTTACATAAAGAGTTAAAAATACCCTCATCTAACTACGTTCCCTAAGTAGAAGGTGGGACGTTATTACAGACAGCATGACAGTATGCATGTGATTAAAAAAAAAAAAAAAGTCTTTATATAATAATGACGTCATCGAAGAAAAAAAGTACAGTGTGTCACGTATTTTAGCAGTGAAAATCAGAGAAAGTAATATTTCTACATTGTTTTGAACTATTGAAGAAAAGAGAGACATCGCCATTCAACTGCCATTCAAAGGATCTGGTTAGTTTCTTCATTTCAGGCTTTGGTTTACATATTTCTGGCCCTGAAATTAGCTCCGCCCCCCCAGCTGGAAGACAGCTGCTCAGCTCTGCAACTCATAAGAAATATGTCGTTTCAACAGAGGGTTGGTGGTGGTTTGTGGAAGAAGGCAGCAGAAGGTTGAAAAAAATTTACAAACTGCTCCTTTAAATTTGAGTTATATGACATTGGGCTCCAACCCAGAACACTACAGGAACACTTCAGAGTCAAAGGTCAAGCCTCAAACTCGCACAGGTAGTACATGCGCCGGTCGCAGTAGTTGTCCCACCAGTCCCCGTCGTCGGAGGACATGGCGACGCAGTTCTCCCGTTTCCCGCCGTCCGGTTGGCTGGACAGGAAGTGCTTCCTCCACTGGAAGTAGGTGACCCGTGTGCCGTCGTCGAACAGGTAGAGCCCCTCAGAGCGCAGGTCATTAATGCCCAGCCACACGGGCCAGTTACTGCCTGGTAACGCCAGCTTCACATACTCAGCCAGAGCCTCTTGTTCACGCCGGTCCCGCGGCATTGCCATGCGTCCTCCGCGCTCCTGGCATTTCTGAGAAGCGCCAACGTAGGTGTCGTACACGCGGTACACCAGGAAGCACTTCTGGCCCACCTTCCGGCCCTTAACGCAACCTGGAAAAATATTAGAAAATGACTAGGGTTTGTAAACCTGCAACCAATCGCGAGGGCTATTTCCATAAATATTGATTAACACTAAGATGCTTGTGCTGATCGAGACATCTCAGAGGTATTATTTTGTATCTTTGGCACTGAACAAAAAGCTGTCAATCAGCCAGCGGTTGTTTCCGCCCACAAACCTTCCAGGCGGCCGATTTCTTTGCGGTTGTCCTTGCAGAAGTTCGAGACGTCGTGGATGGAGTCCTCAACATCGGCCACTTTGCCCTCCAGCCGCAGCAGCCTATCCAGCAGCTGGCTCACCTTCACGTCCAGCGTGTAGTGGCCCACGTTCAGCTTATGGATGGCCTGGTCCATCGCCGCCAGCCTGGACACTGCGGCAGACGTCAAAAAGGCTGAGTCATCCAAGATGGGTGTGGATACAAGTGTTTTAATTCGGTGTTAAACTGAACTCAGATAGATGGAGGAGCTCTGAGATAGAGCGTTTTGAGCCTTGATGTGATGTATGAGGTAACACAGGAAGCAAGAACGTGATCATAACTGCACACTAGGGTCCAAAAAAGTCTACGCTCACTTCAAAGAACTGTTTATATCGTTTAGCTTCACTAATATTAATCCCAGATTAGATTTTTACTTAAAAAAAACAGTAGGCAAATTAACACAAACACATAGAAGAGCGAACAAATTGAATTGAAATTAGCTCCGCCCCCCGCTAGAACAAAGCTACTCAACTTGGCTAACTTTACTAACTCAAAACAAAAACCATACAAACAAACAAACAAAAAATGTGGTTTCTTCAGAACCACTGTGAGGGAAGGCAGTAGAAATTTTTTAAAATGACAAACCGCTCCTTTAAATTTTGTACAAGGATTTTTTTAAACAGCTAAATATATTAAATATTGAGCTATATATATATAAATACAGTCTGGTAGTAACTCAAGATGTTTACACCCTGCTGTGTTTCATTTTAGATGCTTCAAAGTAAGCCTTTGATGATGATTTGCATGTTGAGTGTGAGCTGCGTGTGCTTGTCTCATCACGCCTGTTCTTGGTGATGATAAGAAACAAAAAACACTACTGCTGGGTGTTTGAGTTGTGAGGAGACGCACACAAGTAGTTGTAGTTGCTCTCGTAGTCGGACTCGGCAGCCGTCGGCTCGGGCTCCTCGATATCCGGAGTGTCTCCTCTCCCTCTCACCCCATCTGAGTCACTCTGCAGTCAGAGGACAAACAAACAAAGTGCAAATACTGCATGCTGTAAATACACCTCTTCATACTGCACAGAAAAGACGGCATCTAATAAACACAGCTGGAATTACTGCAAAAGAAATACTGCACATCACAAATACAGCTGGAAATACTGCAAAAGAAATACTGCACATAACAAATACAGCTGGAAATACTGCAATAGAAATACTGCACATCACAAATACAGCTGGAAATACTGCAATAGAAATACTGCACATAACAAATACAGCTGGAAATACTGCAATAGAAATACTGCATATCACAAACACAGCTGGAAATACTGCAAAAGAAATACTGCACATTACAAATACTGCAAAAGAAATACTGCACATTACAAATACAGCAGGAAATACTGCAAAAGAAATACTGCATATGACAAACACAGCTGGAAATACTGCAATAGAAATACTGCACATCACAAATACAGCTGGAAATACTGCAAAAGAAATACTGCACATCACAAATACAGCTGGAAATACTGCAAAAGAAATACTGCACATCACAAATACAGCTGGAAATACTGCAAAAGAAATACTGCACATCACAAATACAGCTGGAAATACTGCAAAAGAAATACTGCACATCACAAATACAGCTGGAAATACTGCATAAGAAATACTGCATTTTGCAAATACAACTGTAAAAACTGCATCAAATACTGAAGGCCTGCAAATCCAGCTGCAAATACTGTAGAGTGGTAATACAATTATAAATACTGCACAGAAGATGCTGCATGTCACAAATATACCTGTAACTACTGCATTATAAACACAAACACACGCAAATACAGGTGTAAGTACGGCCTACATAATACTGTAAGCTGCAAATACAGCTGTAAATAGTGCACAAGAAACACTGCATATTGTAAATACAGCTGTAAATACTGCACAAGAAACACTGCATATTGTAAATACAACTGTAAATACTACACAAGGAACACTGCATATTGTAAATACAGCTGTAAATACTACATAAGTATACTGCATAAGAAATACTGCTTTTGTAAATACTGTTTTAAACACTGCAGCAAATATATGACATCTTGGAAAGACACCTGTAAAATACCCCATATTAAATACTACATGTTGTAGATACAGCTGGAAATACTACACAGGAAATTGTGCATGTTTCAAATACAGCTGGAAATACTACACGAGGAATACCGAATATGAAATACCGCTTTTGTAAATACAGCTGGAAATACTGCAGCAAATATATGACGTCTTGCAAAGACACCTGTAAATACAGCTGGACATACTGCACAGGAAATTCTGCATGTTTCAAATACAGCTACACAAGGAATACTGAATAAGAAATACTGCTTTTGTAAATACAGCTGTAAACGCAGGAAATTCTGCATGTTATAAATACAGCTGGAAATACTACACAAGGAATACCGAATAAGAAACACTGCATCAAATATATGGCATCCTGGAAAGACACCTGTAAAATACTCCATGTTAAATACTACATGTTGTAAAAACAGCTGGAAATACTACACAAGAAATTCTACATGTTTCAAATACAGCTGGAAATACTACACAAGGAATACTACATGTTGTAAAAACAGATAGAAATACTACACAAGGAATACTACATGTTGTAAAAACAGCTGGAAATACTACACAGGGAATACTACATGTTGTAAAAACAGCTGGAAATACTACACAAGGAATACTACATGTTGTAAAAACAGCTGGAAATACTACACAAGGAATACTACATGTTGTAAATACAGCTGGAAATACTACACAGGGAATACTACATGTTGTAAAAACAGCTGGAAGTACTACACAAGGAATACTACATGTTGTAAAAACAGCTGGAAATACTGCACAAGGAATACTACATGTTGTAAATACAGCTGGAAATACTACACAAGGAATACTACATGTTGTAAAAACAGCTGGAAATACTACACAGGGAATACTACATGTTGTAAAAACAGCTGGAAATACTACACAAGGAATACTACATGTTGTAAATACAGCTGGAAATACTACACAGGGAATACTACATGTTGTAAAAACAGCTGGAAATACTACACAGGGAATACTACATGTTGTAAAAACAGCTGGAAATACTACACAGGGAATACTACATGTTGTAAAAACAGCTGGAAATACTACACAGGGAATACTACATGTTGTAAAAACAGCTAGAAATACTGCACAAGGAATACTACATGTTGTAAAAACAGCTGGAAATACTACACAAGGAATACTACATGTTGTAAATACAGCTGGAAATACTACACAGGGAATACTACATGTTGTAAAAACAGCTGGAAATACTACACAGGGAATACTACATGTTGTAAAAACAGCTGGAAATACTACACAAGGAATACTACATGTTGTAAATACAGCTGGAAATACTACACAGGGAATACTACATGTTGTAAAAACAGCTGGAAATACTACACAGGGAATACTACATGTTGTAAATACAGCTGGAAATACTGCACAAGGAATACCGAATAGGAAATAATATGACGTCATAGAAATCCACCTGTAAAATACTCACTGGGAAAATACTGATGTAAATACTACACAACAAATACTGCAATATGCTTTTAGTATTTAAAAATATTTTAAAAAGTTATTTTTAATATTAACACTTTTTTTCATATAATACTTTTACTTGTATTAATAAAAAAAACAGGAAATGTATTAATGTTTGTATCATTTATACATACATGAATGCATCACTGTAATCTTCATCATTGTATCATTTTATCATTTTTGTATCAGACTTGAAATGACCCGCTGGTGTTGGTCAGAGTGTTTGTGTAAAAGTCTCACCTGAATATCCTGAGCGGTCTGGTCCTGGGCGAGTGCGGTGCTGTTTTCTTCGGTCTCAGCCCAGGACACACACGGCAATGCCAACGCAGCAAGCAGGAGCACAGCTAACCCCATCTTCTGCTCTCTCGTTCTCTCTGTCTGTACTTTCTGTCTCTCTGTGCTGCTTGCTCGCTCTGTCCTGACTGATCTCGTCCAACAACAGGAAACTCTCTTCCCACCTCCCACTTCCACGGGTTGTTTTAACCGAGCGTTAACTCTCTCTCTCTCTCTCTCTCTCTCTCTCTCTCTCTCTGTCTTTGTTGCACACTCTCCCAGACTCTTATTCATTCATCTGTAAAAGACAAAAAAACAAAAATCCCTCGGGCCTGTCTTGTTGGAACAAAGATGTGTGAAATCTTCCAGTGCTTCCCAAAGCAGGTTGTAATGAGTGTGTGTGTGTGTGTGTGTGTGTGTATGTGTGTGAGCAGCTTCTCAGTTTCCTTTAAGCATGGAAGGAATTCAGAGCACCGGCCGGAGCCACACAAAATGCTCCCATTCTTTCTGCAGTGTTTGGATGAGACTGAGGATGGAGGCGTGGAGTCTGGCCTTGAGTCCTCGAGTCCTCGAGTCTTTGCGTCTTTCCCTTTTCATTACACAACTAACTTCATTTCACTAAATCTGTCCCAGATGAGAATAAACACTGTACACAAAGCGCAGTCTTTTACACGGGCTTTTAAACACGGCTCCTGAAGCTTAACGAACTCTTCAATAGAGGCTTTTAACTTCCTCAGGGTGTACGTCACATATATTTAAAGCTTAATAAATTCCTGTCTGTTGAGGAAAATGCTAGGTTATGTGCCATCTAGACTCCAAAATACTAAAATCTGAAAGTCAGAAAACTGAAAACAAGAGTTAAAGGCTGAAATAGTGTAAGGCATGCAAGTAATTATAGCAATCTCACGATCAATTTGGGGACAAATTCACATCAGCCTCCTCAAAATGACAATATTCTTTAACAATAAATTAAATGCAGAGCACAAATTCCGAGTATGGGTCACCATACTTGGCCACATGTCACTTCACTTCACTTCGATATTGCAATATATTACATCAGGATACACTTTTTTTTTTTTTTTTTGAGAAATATTGGCACCTTTCCAGACTTTGGGTAAAAAGAGTTGTATAAAAATACACATTTTATACAACGTTCCTCTCCGACTTGTGGAGAAAAAATTTTTTATTCTATATAAATGAACAAAAACTCCCCAAACTAATAAAGTAATTTCATAGTTTGGTATTTCCTACCAAAAAAAAAAAGGCAAAATTATTGGCACCCCCACATAATATTGAAAGTAATTGTATAATAATTTGAAGCAGGTATTAGATAAAACATGCACATGCAGTGAAAAAAAACCCACTAAGCACTAATAAAAGATATCACAAATTTGTCTGTGATTAGATCCATGATCATTCTGACGTCGGCCATTTCAGATAGCTAATATTAATATTTAGTTAAAATAAACCTGAACAGCTTTGCCGTATATTTAGGCTCAAACTATCACCCGTCGCTTATCATTCACTTATTCAATATAAGAATTTTTGGTTTATGAAGGGTGCCAATAATTCTGCACTGTATTTAAACAAGTATTAAATAATTCCTTTGGGATCCTGTAGGACAAAGATATTGTGGGAGGTTTTTACTCTCATGCAGAAACAAAATATAACTGCAGCAATGGGCGGGATTAGTCAAATATACAGTGGGAATAAAAGAAAGTCCCGCCCACTCTTCTAATTCAGAGGAAGTAGCTGATTGGATGTTAAAATCTACTTTTACCGGTTGTTTTATTTTTGTCTACATTTCCTTAGTAAATTCTATACTCTTCGTAAATGCCGAAAAATATTTGAATAATGCATCTTTGCTGTTTTTTTTCACCACTTGGTTAGCAAAACTAACTTTTTGTGATACAACCTGGATATTTTAAAAATATATTGTGATATATTTCATCATATTACCGTTAATTTCCTTACTTTGACTTTGTTCAACAAGATCAAGGTCCTTTCTGAATTTTTTGGTGGGAAAATTTATTTAACGATATAAATGTTATTTACATGTCACTGAATATATGTGAGACGTTTTGTGTCAAAATATTAACTGAAAGTTTTTTTGGAAAAAAAAATAAATAAAGTTGAATAATGTCTGCTTTGACTTTATTGAGGGTCAAAACTTGATGGCGCAATATTGCACAAACCTTCAAATACGGTATAAAACCTTCGATTTCCACAGAACTGTGCATTTCTAATGGTTTATGTTGGTGTGTAAGTTAGTGATGTTACACTCGAACACATGAGGAAAGCTAGTAACAGCTAAAGGTTTCCCCAAACTTTACAAAAAAAGCTTTAAAATAAATAAATAAATAAATAGGACTGGGTTTATTACCTATTGATTTGATCGCCACCTGGTGGACACAAAGAGGAATGCATACAATTTAACACAGCATTTTATCTTGATCTTCTTGCGTGAATAATATCGGAACAGAGATCAGCTCTAGGTCATTATGTTTTGCACAGTTAGCCAGCTCTTTTTGGAGACTTAAATGTTTCTTTTCCTCATTTCTGGCCACTTTATAGCTTGGCAAATTATCAAAAATGCATAATATCATTTTTTTCCTTACCCCAAATATAGTTAAAGCACGTTTGGTGTTTAATGTGTTCTTTATTTTTGCACTGGAATTGTTTTTCTCATCCAGAATCTTTTCTGTAAATCTGCTTCAACCCTCATTTAGTTCTTCAGTTCCTGCTGATAAAGAGAACACTCTTTTTTTTTTTTTTTTGCATTAATTTGGTATTATTCCTCCCTCCAGGACACAGTCTGAATTGTAACAGGTAGTGATGGGAATTTCAGCTTGATTCAGTGAGTCAAATCATTTGACTCATCAATAAGAGTTGACTCTTTCGGCTCCCAAAAGGGCTTTTTCTGAACTGTTCAAGCTTATCTTGACCTGTGGCTGTTTCTCTCAGGACTGAAATTTTTTAATAAAAATCTTACTCGACAATCGCACACACATTCACACCCCATGGACAATGTGAGAATGCCAATCAGCCTACAGTGCAACCAATCACCTCTTGTAGTACATACAATACACACAGTACACACAATACACATAGCTGAGAGTCAAACACAACTCACGAACAGCTCAGATGTTGAAAAGAGGTTCTCACTGAAACATTTTGATGAAAGGTTAACGACAGTGCGTACATCTTTGAGGGAAAAAAACAGGGGAAAATGGCTCATGTATGGCGAGTCGACTCTCTAAAATCACCTAAAACAGCCAAATCAAAGAGCCGACTCGTCATCAAACGACACATCACTAGTCAGGAGGCAGACAAACACTTGCTTTCTGTCATCGTTCCTAAGACAATATTTGTCTGATCACAGTTTTTTTTTTTTTAATTATTTATACGCTTACTGACATAACTGATGGGAATTCCAGCCCTTATTTCAGTGAGTCAGATCATTTGGTTCAGCTCGTCTATAAGAGTCGACTCACTGCCAATTTTCTCTAAACTGTACAAGTTTGCGATGTTACAACTGACACTTGTTTTTTTTTTTATCTTGTTTTTGCCTAAATGTGACTAAAAAAAGTCATTGCCTACATTTAAAAAAAAAAGGATCATATATGTGAGTCGGCTCTTCACAATCACCTAAAAGAACCGAATCAAAGAGCCGACTCGATGACTCGTTTCAAAAAAAAAAAAAAGATTTGTGCTAATAAAGGAAAGAGACAAGGAGAGGGAATGAAGTATTGGTTTGAGACCTCATAAATAGATTATTTAACACAGGTCACAGGAGTGCAAGACATGATCATGACACGATACAAAGCATAAATGACAGGAAGTGTATCAAAAAGTCTAGAAAACCACTGTAGTGTAAAATGCACCATTTTAAAACCATGCTCGTCTTCATCCTTTCAGTAACAACTGTCTAAAGCATTGAAGCACTAGTACTCAGGTCTAAATAACAAACGAAAAGGAAGGAAAAGGAAAGAAATTGCAGAGACAAGGCACAACGTCGGAACAGCCTCATTATCTAAAATGCTGACATGCCAACAAGCTAGTGCAGACTAGCTACAGCGTCACGTTACACACGTCATGTTCTGTCAAAATAACCTTTTTTTTTTTTTTTTTTGGTGTAATCTTTGTTCCTTAAGTGTCTTATCCTGTCCAGGTTCATCATCACTCGTGTGTTATTGCCGTATTGTGAATACATTCGTATTTCTATGCTCAGTTACTAGGTTTAAAGCTACAATCAGTACGATGTATTTCTTCAGAGATTTACTGATATGACCAATTATGATAAGCACAATTATATTCTTGAGTTCTAGTGCCCTAAAGTTGATCTATAAGGAATTAAAAGAGTACTTTGGACAAACATTACTTCAAATGGAATAAACCAGACAAGCCATATTTGGTGTGGTTAATAAATAACAGAAGCTTATAGCTACCAATTTAGCATCGTGAAAACTGCCATCACACACACACGCACACACACACGTCTCAAAGACATCATCCATCCACCCATCCTGCAGGAGCCTGCAGTCTATCCCAATGGACTCGGGGCACAGGGCAGAGGACACCCTGGACGGGGTGCCAATCCATCACAGGGCACAATCTCACACACATTCACACACTACGGACAATTTAGAGCTGTCAATCAGCCTTCAACGCATGTCTTTGGACTGAGGGAGGAAACCGGAGTACCCCGAGGAAACCCCCGAAGCACGGGGAGAACATGCAAACTCCACACACACAGGCCGGAGTCAGGAATCGAACTCTCAATCCCGGAGGTGTGAGGCTAACGTAATGATTTACGCTAAACTGGTAGCTACTGTATATGCTTCCATTACCCGTTAGCTATATTAACCTGTTAGCTTCAGTGGGAAATCAAGAAAACAATCTTAGCACACCAAACGTGTCTTTTGGAGTAAGTGAACAATGTTTGCCCAAATTATTCCTTAAAGTAGAGTAACACTAATTAATCTAGATGCAACTGCAGCTCAGCTCTATGACATACTAATTGTAGCTTTATTTAGGTTATAAGATGTGGGTTTATCTGTAACCGTTTTGTTTTGTGTGTGTGTGTGTGTGTGTGTGTGTAGGATGGAGGAGGTCCTGTCGTCAGGAATGGATCCACAGCTTGAGGTCACGTCCAGATGTTACCAGTTGTCCAAGAAGTCGAAGCCAGTCTTCAGGATGGCGCTGCTCGTGTTGTACTGCAACAGAGAAAAAAGAAAACGGATTTGTAAAAAGATAACACTGGCTACTTGTTACTCTGCGGTTGTAATTTGATGCTGTAGTGTCACAAATAAGACGTGACAAAAACAAACAAAAACAAAAAAACGCAAACCTGAAGTAATCCCTGTGTGTCGGAGCTGAGGAACCAACATTCGTAAACTGGGTTTTAATCTGATAAACGAAACGCGGGTTACACGTTCGCGTTTATTTCAGCTGTGTTATTCATTTATTAAACATTTTTGAGTGTTTTTTTAAGTTTGTAAGTCTGAAAACGTGCTCTAATATGTTTTCGTTTCTATAGTAACAACTAATTTACCAAGACTAATAATAAACAGATTCGAAAAGGTGTTGTTATTTTAACAAAGAAGAACTGAACTAATCAATACGGTTTATTTAACATTTCTGGAAGGAGTCTCCAGTGTCAGCTGTTCGTAACTTTAAGTTTTCCGCCTCTGCAAAGTCTTCAGGACAGAAAAGTTTACGCTTTATGGTTTCTCAGTAACACGACAAGCTGTTTTTTTTGTCTTATTAACTAGAGAAGCTGGCGAGAGAATGGAGGAATAACACACTTCAGGACATGCTGTTACAGGATAATAATCATCTTCAGCGTAGTAACAGTAACGCCGCTTCATCACACCATCCTGTCGGTGATTAGTTTCCGATAACAGCACACCTCTAAGTGTTGTATTCCGTATGGAATGTATGGGAAATGCATGACACATAGGCTTGTAGTTTGTAAAATGCATCGTGTGGTTGTACTTGTGAAAAGGTGGGGCTTCCAGTTTGCATGTTGTCTTCATTCTCTCTGTCTTTAGTCGACTCTGAAGGCGTTTTGGTGCCCAGGCCGGGACTGAAGACATCATCCATAGTGCTGCTGACGGACGGCAGCGTGCTCTGAGCTCTCTCCCAGCCTCCTGGTGGTGCAGCGGGTGCTGGAGTAACACTCAGAGGGGCCGGGGTAATACTCAGAGGCGCCGGGGTAACACTCAGAGGCGCCGGGGTAACACTCAGAGGCACCGGGGTAACACTCAGAGGCACCGGGGTAACACTCAGAGGCGCTGGGGTAACACTCAGAGGCACCGGGGTAACACTCAGAGGCACCGGGGTAACACTGATGGGGGCAGGAGGAGGAGGAGCCGGAGGTTTAGACACTCTCGGCTTCACAGGACGTGGTGCTGCAGGTTCCTGCGCTTCCCTGGATCCAGAATCAGACCTCAGGTACGAAGGCAGCGGCTTCTCTCCTTTCTCCAGCGACTTTATCTGACTCGGCGTGAGCGACTGGAAGTCTGCCTTCTCGCCCTCCAGGCGTGACCTCTCGGCACTCAGCTTCCAGAAAGAGGACTCCTCATCACGGCGCGCCGATCCCGATCCCAATCCCGATCCCAATCCCGATCCCGATCCTGATCCCGATCCCTCGATCCCGGGCAGCTTGCTGCTTTGAGATGATTTGGGTTTGGATTCGGTCACGGAGGACGAGACTGGCTCCGGAGCGCCGGTGATCACACTGAACTCCAGCTGACTCTGTGTGGAGAAAGGAAAAGGAAAAGCTTCACCATGTTTGCAAGAACTACATAGTATGTGGGCCAGACGATTATTTTTAGTAGCGGCGGCCTACATACTTTGGTCTCCCAAGAAAAGGGCGCAGAATGTTCGTCCTGCCAAGTTAGATCCTGGAAGCAAAGAAGGGAAAAATGTTATTCTTAAGCAATATAATTTAAAACTGTATGACACCTTATATAGTTTTGTCTTTGGCTTCAAAAGCCATGCCTTGATGGCTAAATGATTAAGGAAAAGTCTAGCAAAGTGAAAAAAAACAATTCAAAAAAAAAAAAAAAAAATTACTATTTTGAAACCTTGTGTAGATTTGGGCAATCCCAAATGCCTCCTAATGCTCTCCATAGGCGCCCTACATAATGCAGGATATGGGAATGATAAACACTCCACCGTATGTAGTGCACTCCATGTCCACTACTAAGGCATTTGGGATTCAACCCATGATATCAAGCTGTCAAAACCGCAAAGCAAACTTGACACACCGGCAAATTTGACATAAAAGAAGAATAATTCTGACCTCCTCTCCGAAGTGGACGATTTTCTGGCCGGTTTGGATCAGCATTTTGGGATAACACACCACTTCTTCGCGGTCCATTCGGTGCATGGCGTAGCGAGCCCGGATCTTCGGCTCCATCATCCCGTCGTCTATAGCCGTGTCCTGCTCGGCTGGAGACATGTCCTCCCAGGCCGAGCCGTACTTCTCCTTAATCTTCTCCCTCTCCTGCATTATCTTCCGGGCCATGGAGTTGATAGAGCTGAAATACTCGTTCTTTTTCGCCTCGGTGAGACGCGCATCAGCCACAACCCCGTCCATCGCCGTGGCGGCCATTTTCTCCACAGCTGGATGTAGGAAAACAGACCGTGACGTCAACACAACCAGGGGCGGGACTACGTCCGAATTCCGTAGCAGCCACGCCCAGATTCCATGCTTACTGCTGACGTAGCAAGCTGGACTCTCTTCCTGCTTCCTGAAGTCTTACACGAATAAAACACTCTGCTGGAGGAAAATAATCAACAACACAGTGGTGTGATGAAGCAGAGTTACTCTTACCACCTCGACGTTGATTATTTTCCAGTAACAGCACGTCCTGAAGTGTGTTCCCTGCTGAAAAATACAGTAGAAACCCTCATAGAATTTGTATTGGTTTTAATGGGAATTGTATTGGTTTGAATGGTTTTAATGGGAATTCTATTGGTTTTAATGGGAATTGTAATGGTTTTAATGGGAATTGTAATGGGTGGAATGGTTATAATGGGAATTGTAATGGTTTTAATGGGAATTGTGTTGGTTTGAATGGTTTTAATGGAATTGTAATGGTTTTAATGGGAATTGTAATGGGTGGAATAGTTATAATGGGAAATGTAATGGTTTTAATGGGAATTGTATTGGTTTTAATGGGAATTGTAATGGGTGGAATGGTTATAATGGGAAATGTAATGGTTTTAATGGGAATTGTAATGGGTGGAATAGTTATAATGGGAATTGTAATGGTTTTAATGGGAATTGTATTGGTTTGAATGGTTTTAATGGGAATTATCCTACGGGGAGCCTGGAGTCTATCCCAGTGGACACAAGGCACAAGGAGTAATTATTCCTCCAGGTACTCCGATTTCCTCCCCCAGTCCAAAGACATGTGTTGTAGGCTGATTGGCATCTCTAAATTGTCCGTAGTGTGTGAATGTATGTGATTGTGCCCTGCAATGGACTGGCACTCCGTCCAGGGTGTCCCCTGCCTTGTGCTTTGAGTCCTCTAGGATAGACTCCAGGCTCCCCGTGGAAGGATGGACATGTATATATATATATATATATATATATATATATATATATATAACATATATTTAACATATATTTAACATATTGTTATATATATATATATATATATATATATATATATATATATATATATATATATATATATATATAAATAAATAAATAAATATATGTTATATAACAATATATATATATATATATATATATATATATATATAAATGTAATGGTTTTACATCATATATATATATATGATATATAACATATATTTAACATATATTTAATTAAAGAGCATTTAAAGAGCTCTCTCTCTCTCTGTCTCAGATATCATGCAATTAAAATGCATTCCCATGTTATTTGTTTAAAACAACAACAACAACACCAAAAACGCTGATTTGTTTTTCTAGAGACTGCTATTTTGAAATCTCGCGAGATTTCCTCACTTCCGCCTGGATTTTTCTAGCTTTTTTTTTTTTTTTTAATCTTTATTCCATTCTCGGCAGGTGACAGGAGGGTGGCTTGCTGCAGGCTGGTGGCGATGCCTTAATCAGGATGATATCGCAGAGGGAAAGAGGCGAACTGGCTCGATTTTACACCGTTACAGACCCGAAAAAGCACAAAAAGGGATACACGGTGTATAAAGTCACAGCCAGGGTGAGTCCCATAATGCGCTGCTTAGACAATCTAGCAACAGCACAGAATAATCTAGAAAGATTACTCCGCTTTTAGCACTGGCAGTAATTGCACAGGATCGATTTTGGATTATTGATCAGATTAGAGCATAATATCAAATGATTTGGAGCAGACGATTCTGTTTTTGCAGCTTTATTATTTTTCCCATCCGTTTTCAGACAAATCCCGCCTTTTGCCCGCTGATTGGTTAGTAATATCCCTGTTCTGGATTCGGATTGGCTGGGCGGTGTGTGAGTACAGCTGTTAGCCAATCGCAACGCAGAAGGCGGGATTTGTCTGAATGCGGATAGAGATACATTTTAACACTGTAATTTCTGATATTGTTTACTTTGATGTTGCTGTTATTTTATAAAGATATGCTGGAAATTGCTTCTAAATGTTTGATTGACGCTGATAAACTAATATATTAATATGTGATTTATTAATTTATGAATTATTCAGAGTTTATGGATCACTCCATATTAAAATGAAAGAGAAATAGGTTTAAATCAGTGTTGACATTGATATTGATCTCTGAGGGAAATATTGTAGCCTGAGTGCAAATCTGAAAATCAGCTTTGGAGGATTTTTTAAATGATTTGGAAAACATCCGAGATGCTGAATTTGAGTAAATAAACTTTAATCGCTGATTCCTGAGCTCAGAGATCTTTAAAAAAAACTCTGTTATGCTTGGCAACTTTTGCACACACAAAAAATATTTATAAAACACTGCTTGCAGTTATCTTATGCAATGCGTCGAGAAGTGTCACGTTAGAATAACGTATAAACCTCGTGTTTGTGTTAATATCATATCACAAATGAGTTACAGTTCACATACATTTACATGGTCATAAGTTTACATACGCTGTGCAGAATCTGCAAAATGTAAATAATTAAAAAAAAAAAAATAAGAGGGATCAACAACATTGCATTTTACACATTTTACATTTTTGCATATTTGCATTTTCCACTCATACACTCATAAACTATTACAAAAGGTGCAAACATTCACTGACACTCAAGAAGGCAACACGATACATAAAGAGCCAGGGGGATGTAAACTTTTGAACAGAATGATTGGTGTAAATCGCTCTTATTTTATAAATTTTTTTCATTTAGTACTGCCCTTCAGAAGCTGCGTAAGATATTTACATGTTTCCCAACTATTACAAAAGGTGCAAACATTCACTGATGCTCAAGAAGGCAACACAATACATTAAGAGCCAGGGGGGGTGTGTAAACTTTTGAACAGGATGATCGGTGTAAATTGTTATTATTTTGTCTTGTGGGAAACATGTAAATATCTTGCGCAGCTTCTGACGGGCAGTACTAAATGAAAAAAAAATAATAAAATAATAACAATAATAATACTGATCATCCTGTTCAAAAGTTTACACCCCCCTGGCTCTTTATGTGTCGTGTTGCCTTCTTGAGCATCAGTGAATGTTTGCACCTTTTGTAATAGTTGTGTACGAGTTCCTCAGAATGTACAGGACCTGGAGGATTTTTCTGAAGAACAGTGGACAGTTTAATTGCTCAGGACGAACAAGAGACTCATGAACAACTATCACAAAACATAAAACCAGTCGTTGATCATCCAGATAACAACACCGTATTAAGAATCAAGCGTGTGTAAACTTTTGAACTGGTTCATTTGTGTAAAATCAGTTATTATTGTATCGTGTGGATTATATGTAAACAAACGCTATGTGAAATAGCATTTTATTCAGGGCAGTACTAACTAAAATACAAAATGCAATTTTAATGATCCCTGTTATTTTTTAAAAAAATTATTAACATTTTGCAGATTCTGCAAAGCGTATGTAAACTTCCGACCTCAGCTGTTTTAGGTTTTTGATAACTCATCCTGCTAAAAGCTCACATTTCTAACGTAAGGTATCATGTATTTCAATTTTGTCCCCTCAGTATCCAACATGTTGCGCTGCTTTTCTGCTCACCACGGTTGTAAAGAGTGATTGAGTTACCTTTTCATTAAAGTGTCCATATAAAGCGTAAGACACTCACATTATGACTGTTTTTGCGTTAATACAGAACCTTTTAGAGAATCGTAATGCATTTTTAAGAGCCGAATAATTTTTTTTCCATATCTAAGGGTCTGCGTGACAGAAATTGACGGTAACAGATATTACACAATCTGGTTCAGTTATGTCGACAACTTGCGTTTTTGTTTGTAAAACCCTGTTTTTCTGCAAATGTTTATGTACGATCCTGCAATTATTTATTCTACACTACATTTCTTTTTCTACTTTTCTTACAGAACATACAGTACAGTTCTTTTCTGGATTCTTCCGGAGTAAAAAAGTCACTTTTTTTGTGTTTGTCTTTCCTGCTATCAGGATTGATCACGTTTTCAGTTCAGTGTTAAAGTTCACAGTTCACAGATTAGCTAATCCCACTCAGGATGTGAGGCGGAGTTTAGGATTTGTCCTGCTGTGTTTGTGGAGCAGACCTCAGGTGTGTGTTCATTAGCGAGCCGGTTTCGTTTCGCTCGCCCTCTGAGATTTGCGCTTTGGTGTCTAGAGAGGAACCTGCTCACGTGACCCGCTGAAACCTGAAGGACGTGATGACAACCGAATACAGTAAACACGTCATGTGTCTATTGAACGGCGTCACATTTTGATGATGTAATGTAAACGCTAATCGTAGACGCTTGTGTATCAAAACGTTACGTGAAAGACCGAAATCGGAAGCGTTTCTGCATTTCTGAGACATTAAACGTTAAATATATACAGAACTTGCTGCTGGTCAAACGTCTGGACACACTCGAGTGAATATTTTACTGAAGGATTACGATTGAGATCAGTTTTTAAGGCTAATGATTAGTAGTGAATTAAATGTATTTCTGAAGTAATTTACAAAAAAAATTAATTAAATATTTTAAATAAACATTTAATTCATATTTCATATGAGTAATCAATATTAATTAAAAAGTTAATAAATATTTAAATCATATTTATTAGTAAGTAATAAATATTAATTAAATATCTTAAATTACTAATAAATGTTAATTAAAATATTTTATTTTTTATTTATAAAAAAATCACTTTAATTAACTAATTTATCCACAAATAAATTACTCCATTAATTAAAATAATGAAGTTTTCATTCCTAATTTAAAATATAAAATATTTCTATAAGATAAGTATTCTTAGTTCATGCTGTTAACGTTTTTATTATTATTTTGAAATAGAAAATTGTACAAATTTATACATATACAGTAGCATGCTCAAGTCTAAGACAGCTGAATTTAGAAAATATATTTGGCTTAGATTTTTAATTTATTTTATGTCTTGTGCTTAATTAATTATTTATAATATATATATATATATATGTGTACATACATACATACATAAATATTTATATATATACATATATAAAATATATATATATATATATATATATATATATATATATATATATGTATATGTATGTATACACACACACACATACACACACACACAGACATGCATACATACATACATAAATACAGAACAGTACTTGATTCACTGATTCGTGTGCGTGTGCGTGTGTGTGTGTGTGTGTGTGTGTGTGTGAACTCCATCTCTGTCAGTGCGTATAAAGTCATCATTGTTCGAGTTCCTTGTATCCCCTTCCCACTTTGACACACACACACACACACACACACTCTGAGCACAGCGTCCTGACTGAGAGGCACATGTATACCACGCCCTTCTAATAAAAATAAATTCGTCATTCTTTTATCCGTCACAGATTATATTTTATTCTGGAAAGTACTTTAATAATTTTGGAGAAATTGTCAGAACTTGCCGGCGCTTGTCTCGCTGACATTGGGACGGAGCTTAGGATGAACTTAGAGAGCACTTTAGAGAGCATCTGCAGACCTCCGTGACTGATTTAATTCACTGTTCTTTTTCCAGATCATCTCCAGGAAGAATCCCGAAGACGTACAGGAGGTGAGATCACTTATACATAACATAATAATAATAAAAATAATAATAATAATAATAATAATAATAAGCAAAGTCATGTAGAGGTGATAAAGAAAAGAACGAGTGAGAGGAACGTGAAGCTTGATAATTGGATTAAACACTCTGTGTCATGCTGTTATAGGAAAATAATCAACAGCAGGGTTGTGTGATGAAGCAGAGTTACTATAACCACCACCACCAAGTTGATTAATTTCCTATAACAGCACATCCTGAACAGTTTTATTCCTCGATTACAATTTTCTATTAATTATTGTTAAAAGAACGTCATTGATATTATAATTTTTTATCCATTTATTGTTTGTCATTCTCATTTTTTTCTCTCTCTCTCTCTCTCTCTCTCTCTTAAAGTTAAGAAAACGTACCGACTGGTACAAAGCGCTGACACTGGAGACTCCTTCCATTAATGTTAAATAAACATCTCCTTACAGAAAACTGCACCATGTCAGCAATTACACTCGTTTTTGAAAAAAACAAAAGTCAAAAAACGGCATCTGTGATAGAAGTCCTTGTGTATGTTGTTACTATAGAAACGGTAACGTATGAGAAGTAGTGATTACGGATTTATAGAAAATTAATCAACACCATCTGACCAATCAGAATCGAGAATTCAACAGCGCTGTGGTGTAACTATGATCAAATGATCGCTTCGGTAATTCAATCAATCTTTTGTCACTTTTTAGTTTTGATGTCACAGTATACTGTTTTTTATATATATATATATATATATTTGTTTTTTATTGTAAATGTATAGATTTTTTTTTTTTAAATAATTATTTACGTTCACTCTCGCATGTCTTTGGTTGTGTTCAAGAAAATACATGAGTCCAGCGTCCAGCCCAAAACTTACTCATTATCACTGAGTCATTCTTTAAATGATCTATTTGGAAAGTCCATGGACACACACACACACACACACACACACACACGCACGCACAAGTAGATGGGTCCTAATGTGGCAGGCATGATCTCATTTAGTCCCTTGATGCAGCCTGAAAAAGGAACAGCGTCCACACACACAAACACACACACACACACACACACACACACACACACACAGAGCTCTTTTTTTCCCTCATGTCTGAGGTTTTTTCTTATTTGAACCTCTACCCTGCTGTTAATCCTGATCTTGCTCAACACTGGATTATGGAGGAATTACGCCGCATTTGATTGGCTCTCGGGAATGAGAAGGAGGATATAGGGACGGGATTTCTGTACATGATGAAGGAAAAGAGACTGATGAAAGGAGAACGTGAGACAAAACATCTTATCTGCGCTTATCTCTGTCTCTGTCTTCGTGTAGATCACAGTGTGGAAGCGCTACAGCGATTTTAAGAAGCTGCATAAAGATCTGTGGCAGATCCACAAAAACCTCTACAGACAGTCGGAGCTCTTCCCTCCGTTTGCCAAGTCTAAAGTCTTCGGTAAGATGTGTGTGTGTGTGTGTGTGTGTTCATTCCAGTGAAACAGTTAGCATCTCATGTTCTACTTGTAGTTCCTTAACAAATGTTAAGTCCCTCAGGACAAAATGAAATGAAAATGATTGATATAATTTGTACCAAAAACACGAGTGAACTTTATTTTTTTTTTTTATTTTGAGAAGACGAGTGAACTTTATTTTTATTAAAAAAAAAAAAATCCTAGCAAGCTGAGCCTACAGAAGACTGTAGAGGTGGGCGATATAATAAAAATATCATATCACGATATGATATATTATAGTTTTATGATTGGTTTACCAGCAATACTGTATCGTGTTGCATTCAAAAAAAAAAAAAAACTTGTTCGATGATACTTCAATGCAAACACAGATTTTTAAAAATAAATAAATAAGTAAAGAAAAAAAAAATCAGTGAAAATTTGAACATTTAAAAGATTAAGTACTGAATTCTAATGCCACTTACGCAGTTTAAAGTCAGTTTGTAATTATTCGTGCTCATAAAAAGTTACTAGAAAGATATTATGATATCCATGATCTCTCAAAAAAGCATCCTGTGACATAATTAATCAAGATATCGACTTTATATCCTCATATTGGATCTCTGACATGAACAAAATATCACGTCTTTGTTGGTTTTGTGCATTTGCCTTAGTGAATATGCAAATTGATTTAAAAAAAAAAGATAAAAAGTGCAAGTTACAGGGTGACGTGAATGCAAATAGCGCTTGGAATGTGATTCATTAAACCAGAAAGTCACGTCAGGAACGGGTATTGTGTCTTGTATTATGTTTGAATTCTGTTTACGTCAGATGAAGACCAATTCCAAGCATTTGCTAGGTTTTAACGATGAAAATATTTTAATAAGGAAAAGGTTCAGATAGCCTCTGAACAGAACTCGATTAGTTTGCGTTCGTCTTGTATTTGTAGCATCTCACAGCCTGTAATGGCCGCCATGTTGGATGAGCAATCGTGCGAACCTGGTGAGGTTTAGCGTCAGTTTGACTTTTCTGAGATCCTCGCTTAGCTGTTTTCAGATTTCTAATAAAATAAAAAAAAAAAACAATTAGCACTTGCAAAAAAAAAAAATAAATAAAATTACATATTGTTTTCTAATTGGAATTTTGACATGTGGAATAATTCACTCTGTTATTGTTTGTAAATCGCACAACATGTTCAATTTTTGCACACAAATGATCACGCGTTATTTGGGATCTGAGTTAACATGAACAGAAATGCTCTTTTCTTAAAATCGTAAAATCTTGATGTCATTTATTATTGGATTTTCCAAAACAAAAAACAAAAAATGTATATATATATAATATAATTTTTAAACTTATTTTATTCTATAATTTTTAACTTAATTAAATTGAATCTAATTTTTAATAATAATTTATTTCGTTCTTAAAATAAATTTATTGTATTTTATTTTGTAGATATATAACTTAGGGGGTGCAAACTTTTGCACTCAGCTGTCAAATTCTGTGGAAATACCCATTAAGCTTCCCAAACTTTATGGCTAAATGATCTTGTCTCACCTGATGTAGGAAAAGGATATCATTTGTGCCATTCTTTTTTTTTAAACGTATTTTATTAATTTATTTTATTAATTATTTTATTCATTAAGCTTATGTGGTATAAAATTGCTACTACATGTAAGAGTCTGTGGCTGAATCTCTGAAAAAAGTGCACTACGTAGGGTCCTGCACTGCCATTTTGTTATACCCTGTGTAGTGAGCATATGTAGTGAATAGGAAGCATAATAGGAAGCCATTTTGGATTCATCATAACTGTAGATTGTGTGTAAGAAATGTTAAATTCTTTTTTTCGCTTAAGATATGCACATTATATATTTTTAAAAGAATTTTTCAGTCTGTAGTGTGCATGGTTTCTGGTCTTTACTCTTTTTTTTTCAGCGTCCACTTGAAAATTCAGGGGAATTACAATGAATAAAACATGTTTACTTACTGTGTTTGAAAGAAAACTACACACACTATTAAGAGTGTGTATTTGTGTATGTGTATATGTATAATGTGTGTGTGTGTGTGTGTGTGTCCAGGCAGGTTTGATGAGTCTGTGATCGAGGAGAGGAGGCAGTGTTCAGAGGACCTGCTACAGTTCAGTGCTAATATTCCAGCTCTTTACGCTAGCCAGTACATACAGGACTTCTTTAAGGTACAACACACACATACACACACACACATGCAAACACACACACATTTACACTTGAGGTTTGCTTTCATGTGACCACACACACATGCACTTGCTCACAGACCAGTTACGCAGGACTCATTTGTTCCACTCATGAACTTCTTGAAGATACACACCCTTACGGACATAGCACGATTAGGTACACACGCATGGTTTCTCTGTCTCTCACACACACACTCACACACACACACACACACACACACACACACACACACACACACATGATCACGCTTCACTGACTTCCTGCATTCTAGTTTCTATTACACTCACCCTTTGGCTTTCACAATAAACACTGTGGGCAATTTCGCAACACCAGTGTGTAAAATAGCATGTGTATATGTGCATACATGTGTGTGTGTGTGTGTGTGTGTGTTTTCCAGGACGGAGAGGTGCAGGACGGTTCGGAGCTCATCGGGCCAGCAGAACCTTTTTCTGACTTCTTAGCTGACAGCCAATCAGACAGCAGCTCTGAAGGTGTGTATAGGGCTTTCATATGGTTGAAATTTGCCTGGAGTTGTCGTTTATTAAAAGGAAAGAGTGACCACTTGAGGGTGCTCTCACACCACGCTGAAGAAAAGAAAACAGGAAAAATGAACTGAATAATGTAGGAGTATTTACTGTCTACTACATACTATTCCTCACAGCAGTATGCAGTATGTGAGAGTTAGCAATAGGTGTCTTTAGGCTGCTTAACTTTTTGTTTTTCAAATTATTTTTAATCTTTTATTTTCTTGATCTTAACTTCTTTGATCTTTAGAAGGTGTTGGTTTATGATTATGTTCATTTATGTAAAGCATTTGGAAATTTTTGATTCAAAATAATGATTATTATGTAGATATACATATAAGGATAATAATATTATTATTATTATTATTATTATTATTATTATTAAAGGGTCATGTGGCTAGCAGACAGTGAAATTCGCATTCACTTCAGATTTACCCCGGATCTACCTCAGACATTCCTCAGATATTCCTCAGGTTTACCTCCGATTTTCCTAAGATATACCTCAGACTTATCTCAGACTTTCTTCAGACTTACCCCAAACTTACCTCAGACTTTCTTTAGACTTTCTTCAGATTTACCTCAGATTTACCTTAAAGATACCTCAGTGTTATCTCAGACTTACCTCAAACTTACCTCAGACTTTTTTTCAGATCTACCTCAGACTTACCCCAAACTTACCTCAGACTTTCTTCAGACTTACCCCAAACTTACCCCAACTTACCTCAGACTTTCTTCAGACTTACCCCAAACTTACCTCAGACTTACCCCAAACTTACCTCAGACTTTCTTCAGACTTACCCCAAACTTACCCCAAACTTACCTCAGACTTTCTTCAGACTTACCCCAAACTTACCCCAAACTTACCTCAGACTTTCTTCAGACTTACCCCAAACTTACCTCAAACTTACCTCAGACTTTCTTCAGATTTACCTCAGAGTTACCTCAAAGATACCCAAGGTTATCTCAGACTTACCTCAAATTTACCTCAGACTTTCTTCAGACTTACCTCAGAGTTACCTTAAAGATACCTCAGGGTTATCTCAGACTTACCTCAAATTTACCTCAGACTTTCTTCAGACTTACCTCAAATTTACCTCAGATTTTCTTCAGATTTACCTCAGTTACCTCAAAGGTACCTCAGCATTATCTCAGACTTTCCTCAAACTTACCTCAGACACATCTCAAATGTACTTCAGATCTACCTTAGACTTTCCTCAAATCTACCTCAGTTTTATCTCAGACTTCAAGATTTTCTAACTGTAAACATTTGGTGGTGAAAGTGAAAAATGTTGTAAAGAAACATCAGAGAAATACTGGAATTTACTCAAAACCTACTTTACAATTGTATTTTTTATTTATTTTTTCTTGTGGCCATGTTGAGACTTAGGACTTCTATGGTTTTCTCTCATGTTTCTGTGATTTTTAAGAGCTGTAAAGATAAATATCTTTAAGTTCTATTTTGGTCTAAAATTTCTTGATATATTTGGTGCCTTGTAAATAATATTTTTAGAACAGAAAAACGTTAGCTAGAACATGATCATTCCAATCTATAGTTCATAGTACATGCGACTGTTTCCATTTTAATGTTTAATGTTTTCCACTTTTTATGTTAGAAACAAGATGTCTGTGTAGCATTATGGGATACAGTACAGCATCAAGATAGCTCTGGATGCCTACTTACTTACTTTAGCCCAAATCATATGTCCTGCACACTGGAAATAAGTCTTTTATTTACATATTATTGTTCACATATCTCCACACAGTGACTGTGAGTGTACCTAACCACTTTCCTTCTCCTTCTGCCGAGCTACACTCCTGAGCTGCCGGTGATCCAGACCTCCCCCCCTTCACTCTGGACCTGTCCACTGGCAATGCTTCATACTGCCACGAAAACGCTTCAGCTGTTTTCCATGGACTACACCAACACACATTGTGCTCACACACACGCACACTACAGTGTAAACCCATATGAGGATGGGTTCTCTGTTGAGCCTGGTTCCTCTCAAGGTTTCTTCCTATCACCATCTCAGGGAGTTTTTCCTTGCCACCGTCGCCCTGCTTGCTCATCAGAGACGGCACACACACACACTTCACTTTACTTTTGTTTGTGTAAAGCTGCTTTGAGACAATGACCTTTGTAAAAAGCGCTATACAAATAAAAATGAATTGAAAAAAAAAAAATGAATATTATATATACTGTATACTGCTGTGGGCGGAGTTTAGTATGACTAATAACGCAGCCTTTTGTAAACATGTGCTGTTTTCAGTAACAGCTTGGCTTCTTTTCATTCGTCATTTGTATGATTTTTCAATTTCGCTTTCTCTTTCTCCTCGGTGCAGTTCATAAGAGCGGTGGTGGTGTGGATGATTCGACCCTAACCAGTCTGTCAGAGTATGGAGGTGAGTGTGGATTCTCTGGATATCATCAGATCGTGAACATAGTACAGTGCAAAAGTCTGTTTTTATCGTAGCAGATATGGAAAATCTAACACTTTTCAGGACTTTCTGATTTAAAAATTGACCCTATTTGGATGGCATTTTTTAAAAACCATTATTGCATAATTATAGAGTTCACATATAGACTTTTGTTTGTACCTTAACTGTGGATTTGGCGTTATTAGTGGAGCTTTATACATTATTCATAAAACCGACAGGAAATTTATATGGTTTTGTACCATATTCTACATCACAACTTTATATTTATGCACTTGTTGTAATTATTTATTGTTTCTGTAGCTAGAGCTTTGTTAGTATCTGTGAAGAAATGTTTTATTTAGCATTTATGGAAGGAGTCTCCAGTGTCAGTGCTTTGTCTACATTAAAAAAAAATAGAGGCTGGTGAGGAAACGACTGTTTATAGCTGCTATAATGCAAGTAATGTTCTACAGCATTGCATGTAACTGCAAATGGATAAAAAGTGCAAAGTTTTGATCCTTAATTAAAAACAAAATTGTAATATTGCGTTTGCGTTGAGCCAAGTGTTTTATTCCTTACTTGACACCACTGTCAAACATTTTTATGTTCTGTTGTTTATATAACTATAACTGTATAAACTAAACTTGCAAATCCATTTACAACAAAATTGCTTAAATTGTAAAAATATTATTTTTGTTGATTTAATGCTCACAAAATAAAGGCTACAAAATAGCTGTGGATTGCAAATTCCTAAGGGCCAATGACAACCAGGCAACTGCTGATATCGCAACCTGGCTTTGTGTAAGAAATAATCACAACAAATTCCATTATTCTTTGCTAATATGAGTCAAAAAAAGTTTATTCGTAACACATAATGTCACTCCTTGAGCCAGTATCAGGTGTTAGTAGTTCACAGGTGTTAGGAATATGTGTTACCATTTGAATTGAAGTCATTTGTTTATTAAAATAAGCAAACAGCAAATCGTGTCCACAGGATATTTGGATATTCGGATGTACATATTTCAGTCTAGGCACTGTTTGTGCGTTTCAGGTCCATCCAGTGACAGTGATCTGATTTCTCTCCTGGTGGATGGAGACTCCCTGCCCGATTTGGACGATGGAATGGGCTCGGGCTGCAGTTCCCCAAACCAGCGGGCAGGAGGCAGTGGACGTTCCGTGTCCCCAAGCCGGACGGAGGTAGACCCGAGGCGGGCCATCAGGGCGGCGCTTTTCTCCTCCAGCAACCAGAAGAAAGATTACCTGGAGAAAGCCAGTGAGCAGATCAGCCTTGCTGTGCAGAAAGAGGTGGAGCAGGACTACGCCTCCGCCTTCTTCTACTACCGCAGCGGAGTGGATTTACTACTGCAAGGAGTCCAAGGTACTCACACACACACAAATATCAGCAGTATCAGAAACTAGAGAAGGGCCAGAGACTCCCACATATCCCATGAACAAATGGACACACTACCGTAACTGCTGGAGTAGCAGGACTTTAAAATCTGTAACAAATAGGCAAACAACTATCTCTTCTAAAGCAGCATGTCGACTGTAAAAACAATAGCAGGTATGCAAACCACAGCAACTGCTGGAATATCCTGTAGCAGTAAAAACAATAGCAAATGTGAAAGTAACTGCTGGAGCATCGTGAATACTGTAAAACCTGTAGCAAAAACACCAACTACTGTATGTAATTCAGTGTTTTATTTCTCAAAAAAGCATACAAAAGACATGAGAGAAGGATTATCCAACAATTAGTACTCCCTCCCAACCCCAGCAACTCCATTCATCCCACCCATCCCACTGCTCATCATGATCACACAGCGAGGAAGAAGCATATTTAATTAATAGTCCAAAAGATCTTTACCTGTAGATATTGAGTTCTTCCACATAGACAAGGAATCATGTTTGGCATGATTGACCCGTGCCGATGACAGCTCCAGATACAGTAACTCAAGTAAAGAATGCATCCAATGTTTTGAAAGGTCATGAGAAGGTTTCCAATGCTGAACTAATAATTTCTTTGTGGCAGTCATGCCAGCTAACCAAAGTTTGCAGTTTTTTCCACTTAGAGAAAGTTGAGAAATATCATTCAGCAATGAAAGAGGAAAGCAGGATCTTTAGGACAACGTATCCTTGTAAGATTATACAGAACATCTTGCACCCTTTCCCAACATTTTTGTGCATCTGGACATTCCCAAAGCATGTGCATCAATGTGCCCAGGTTACCTGGCCCACAAAAATTGCAGTAAGCATGGGGTGATAAGCCCATGACGTGTCATATTCGTGTGGTTAAATATGCTCTGTGGATAATTTTAAAATGGATCAACTGATGGTAAAAGCAAACTAATGTAACTGCTGGGAAAAAAAAGCACTCCTGCCACAAGAACCCTAACAAATGAGTAAACTACGGTAAGTCCTGGAGTAACACGGAACTGCAAAAACATTAAAAAGGTGGAAGGGGGAATGCTGCTCTTGGAGTAGCATGTCCAGAGTAAAAACAATAGTAAAGAAGCAAATTACTGTAGCTACTTGAGTAACACGCTTACAATAAAACAATAGCAAATAGACAACTTCCCGGAGTAACATGCCTGCCCTGAAATTCCCCAAAAAAACAAATAAACAGACTACCATAACTGCTGCTGGAAACCGTGTTTAGCTCAATATTTTAATGCTGCTCAGTGTTTGTATTTACTTTGCTGTGAAGTCTTCACCTAATGAACAGCATTGTGATGTCGGAGCTGACATTGTGTCTTTAGGCCATCGGGGCGGCGCCGTAGCTGCTATTCCACTCTGCCTGATGGCCTTTCTGGCATCGCTCTCACACACACGCCTTATTGTTCTTAAACCAGCACAGTGATCTAAATGCCTTGGCTTGTTTGTCTGCGCTTGTTTACTCGTTAATGTGTTTGCGTTTGTTTACGGATGGGTGACGACTCCTGGTGTTGTTGACAATGAAACGGCGCTGGGCTTCTTTTGTGGAGGGCTTCAGTCCAAGCTTTTAGTACCTGCCAGGATTCTTTAGCTCGGTGTATGGCAGAAAGAGATAATGAGGCGAGAGCGGGAGAGATGGAGAAAAGGAGGGGCAGATGATAGAGGAGAAAGAGAATTTTTTTTTTTGGTTTGGAGTGTGCTGCCATTGTTGGCACGTCCTGGTTTTAGAAGTTCAAAAGTTACATTTTAAACTTGATCGAGTGGCATCACCAACTGGAGTAGCACGCTTTCTGTAAAGACGTCAGGAAAGAAGCAAACTACCATAAGCTAGTAGGAAAGAAGAACTACCGTAAGTCCTGGAGTAGCACACTTTCTGTAAAGATGTCAGGAAAGAAGCAAACTACCATAAGCTAGTAGGAAAGAAGAACTACCGTAAGTCCTGGAGTAGCACACTTTCTGTAAAGATGTCAGGAAAGAAGCAAACTACCATAAGCTAGTAGGAAAGAAAAACTACTGTAAGTCCTGGAGTAGCACACTTTCTGTAAAGACGTCTGGAAAGAAGCAAACTACCATAAGCTAGTAGGAAAGAAGAACTACCGTAAGTCCTGGAGTAGCACACTTTTTTAATAAAGACGTCAGGAAAGAAGCAAACTACCATAAACTAGTAGGAAAGAAGAACTACCGTAAGTCCTGGAGTAGCACACCTACCTGTTAAAAAAACCAATAGGCAAACTACAGTAACTGTTGGAGTAACATGCCTGCTGTAAAGACAGTGACAGCTAAGAATATTAAGAAAATAGTTAGTTATTAACGGGTTAAATTTTAAATTTGATGGAGTGACTTCTACCTAAGTAGCTTACTAGCTAGCTAACTCACTAAGCTAGCAATATACTTGCTTACTAACTTACAAACTAACTAAACTAGCTAGCAATCTTGTCAGCTATCTATCTAATTAGCTCGGCTAGTTGCATAGCTAGTCAATGTTAGTGAATTTATTGTATAATTAAATTAAGTAGTCAAATATTTTTAACAAGCTAGGTAACACTTGGGAAACTATTTTATTGAATAATGAAAACCAAGAGTTATTTTGCTAGCAAGTGAGCTAACATTGGGCTGTCATACTGTGTAATTAGAACTTTAACTTGCTAGCAAGCAAGTTAGCATTCTGTTTTTTTTTTTTTATCTAAATTGATTTAATTGACTAAAGCTGTTATTTTATGCTAAGCAGTATGACAAGCCATGAAATTTTGTCACATGGTTGTACGTGTGTGTGTGTGTGTGTGTCAGGTGAAGTGAGTCCGCGCAAGAGAGAAGCCGTGAAAAAGAAGACAGCCGAGTATCTGATGCGTGCCGAGCTCATCGCTAACACATACCTGAAAGACAGCATGGGCCAGAACTCCACTCAGAACCGGGTGAGTGGAAAGAAACCATTTATACAGTATAATAATAATCCTAGCTCAAAATTAATTATTAAAATTAATCCTGATTATTTAGTAATAGTAATTTAATTAATGAGATTAATCAGGATTAGCCTTACTTCTGCTTTAAATCTTGAACCTAATAATCAGTATTTAAGAGAAGACTAGACACGTTTTGACTCTGAACGCCGGCTTTAACCTTCGACCTTTAACCTTTCTCTCGGTGTGTGTTTAGACGCTGGCTGCTCAGTGCTGTAAGGGGTCATGGGGTCAGCAGAGTCAGGCTGATGAATTGCACAACTACAGAGTGCTGGGGGTCATCGACAAGGTGAGTTAAGGGCAAAGGGCAAAGGTTACTCATCTCTGAGGTAATTCGCTCTTTATTTATATCCGAAAATGCATCCAAGATGTGTGTGTTTGTGTGTGTGTGTGTGTGTGTGTGTGAAAACTCAGTCCTCCATTCATATCCATTAAGGGCTGCACCTGTTCTGGTTTCTCAAGGGGCGTGCACACATAGACACAAGCAGAGGTGTGTGTGTGTGTGTGTGTGAGAGAGAGAGAGAGAGAGAGAGAGAGAAATGGAGACATCAAATAATACAGATATATAGCCAGCCATGAAAACGAAACTGCTGAAGTTTGGGCCGGTGCCACAGATCGAGCAGCGACAGACTCTTGCTTTAGTTGTAGTTTTTCTTTATAAATAAATATGTTAAAAGATCTAAAAAAAAAAAATCCAAATTATAAAGCAGTTTTACTAGCATGCCCATTTATTAGGGGATTTATGGTAGGGGTGCTTTTTTATTTAATTAAAAAAAAAAAAGTAATTGTATACGCCTTCTGTAAAAACATGAGGAAATGGGCAAACTACCGTAATTGCTGGAGTAGCACACTTTTTCTAACAATTAGTGTTATTAGGGCGCTATTTATTTTGCCAAATTGCTTATGCGTAAATTCATAGATGGTATTATCGTTCACTTTAAAAAAAGAGATGATCCTTTAAAAAAAAACTGCAGCCGCTAGAAAAAGTACCGTAATTACTGGTGTAGCACGCTTTCTATAAACACAATAGCAAATGGGAAAAGTACCATAATTGCTTGGTTAGAAAACATTAGAAACTAGTCAGAATACCATAACTGCTGGAGTAACATGCCTACCGTAAAATCAGTAGCAAGTGGGCAGACTACCGTAATGTTTGGCTAGCACGATTTTTATTAAAAGGTAGGAAATGGACAAACTATCATAATTGCTGAAGTAGTACACTCTCTGTAAGAACAGTAGTGAATGGGCTAACTACCGTAATTTCTGGAGTAGTGCGATTTCTGTGAAAGCGTTAGGAAATGGATGAAGCTTATGTAATTGCTGGATTAGCTTGCTTTCTCTAAAAACAATAGGAAACAATTGAAAAGATCAGTGACGAAGAAACAAACTACTAAATAACCTAATTACTGGGTAGAACACTTTCTGTAGTAGACCTACCGTAAAGCCCCTAGCAATTGGGCAAAGTACCGTAATTACAGGAGTATCATGCTTTCTGAAAAAACATGCAGAAATGGGTGTACCATAAGTGTTGGAGTAATATGCTTACCGTAAATACTGTAACAAATAGGCATTGTACAAAAAAAACCCCACTAATTAATTTTTTTTAAATTGTCCAGTTCTCTAATCACAACTTACTGTCTGCATTTCGTTCTGATACAACAATGCCACTAGGGACGCACAGGAAGTGACATCAGTGGTTTCCTGAAAGTGTTGCTCATGCTGCTGTGTTTCCTTGTCTCATCTGCAGGTGCTGCTGGTGATGGATAAGAGGACGCAGGAGATGTTCGTCCTCAAGGTGAGCAGGCGTGTGTGTGTGTGTGTGTGTGTGTGTGTGTGTGTGTTGATAGCATGAAGGGTTTTGATTCAGGTGTGATGATGGTGTGGTCATGGTGGATAATCTGGTGCATTAGAGAGTGCAGAGGAGACACGCTTCTGGACTGAAGTGTGTGTGTGTTTGTGTGTGTGTGTGTGTGTGTGTGAAGTGCCATTATTTGTGGTGTCCTCCACTTTGGACAGGCTCCAGATGCCAGCTGATGGCACAGGCACAGATGATGCTGATGCCACACACACACACACACACACACACACACACACACACACACACACACACAGCTCTGGCCTCTGACATCAGAGTAACTCGGACAGATGAGGAGGCCCTGATGGGCGTGTGTGTGTGTGTGTGTGTGTGTGAGGTTGTATATTGTATTAATGATCATTATTAGACAATGAGGACTATTTTACGTGTGATGTGTCTTATCCAGGGATTGCGGAAGAGCAGCGAGTGTGGACATGTGAAGAAGACCGTCATCCCCCGCACGGTACCCAACATGGTACGTCTCAGGAAGTTCATCATCTCCGAGGACTCCATTTTCCTGTTGCTGCAGTATGCCGAGGGTGCGTCTCACAAGCGGCCTCATTCTCACTCACACACACACTCACACACACATTTACATTTCTTCATTTGGCAGATGCGTTTATCCAAAGCGACTTACAAACGAGGCAGAAACGAGCCAAAGCACTGAGTTAAAGGTCAGTGCTATGAAAGTTTATTTTATTTTTATTTGTTTGTACTTACCTCCATTCCTAACCTTCCCGCACAAATTTACGCTAGTCCTCCATTTTGGATAATATTCATATTCATATTCACGTCCGGATTGGAAATTGACAAATCAGTAATATAAATCTCAAAGCTCCACTCTCTCTCTATCTCTCTCTCTCTCTATGTCTCTCGACCATTTTCTCGACTCGCACTGTGATCATTTTTTTGCGCAATTGCACTTCTGACTCTTCTCAAATGCTCTTTCTCTGGCTTGTCATGGCAAGTCCTTTCTCCTCCTTACACACACACACACACACACACACACACACACACACACACACACACACAGTCTCTCTCTCTCACTCACACAACCCCTCGCTCGTCTCTCTCTGTCCTTGTTAAGCTCGTGTCACAGGTCATTATCTATGGTAGCAGGTGCTGCTCCGGATCATTAACTAAGCTAACACCTGCGTCTCCTTATTCTCTGCCGGCTGTGTGTGTGTGTGTGTGTGTCAGCGCATGTGAGCCTGTGAGTGTGTGTCAGTGCACACATCTGTGTTCAGGAGCGTGTTTATATTGGAATGAATAAACCACTTAATCTCCTAGCAGTCGTTTGGGCAAAATCATGCGCCCGTGTTAATAAGTTGCCTCAAAACTCTCAAGTAGCCTAAAGCGTCGTTTCATTTCACAACAGGCTCGACTACCGGAGCGAGCGTGCGACTTGCCGAATGCAGTTTAAATGTCCCGACTTACCATCAAGACTGGCCTCATGTGTTGATATAACACGAGCTAATGAGCATGACTTGCCAGTTTAATAACTATCCTAATGTAGGAACTAACAAACTGGCAACTTGAGTGCATTAGGGCTGTCACGGCTATAAAATTTGCATTTGAAGTTGAAATACTTAAAAGTTTTACTATTTTATTTTTATTTTGCATTAAAAAAAATAACAATCTATCATTTTATAATGCATTCGAAAATGATGATCATAATTTTGTCAAAAATGTTATAGTTTGATTCATTTTTATTTTTTTACCCACATGATTGTTGTCTCGTAACGTGATAATTAACAACGTAAGTACATTTAAACATTTATTTATTATTATTATTTATTTATCTCATCTTCACACACAAATTATTTAGAATTTAACCAACTGTCCAATGGCTGCCAAGTCACCGTATATGCTCATTACATAGAGTGTAATCAAATGCTGATTTAAAACTAGACATAGCACGGTGGTAAGACTTTTTAAGATAGCGATACTCACACTGAAACCTTGAGCATCCACCAACATAGATACCCAGGCTATATAATTTTTATTTTAAAAAAACTACTAAACTACTAATATAAACTATATAGCTAAAAACACAACATAGCTTTCAGACAAAATCACTTACAACTGCAAATATAATGAATATAATACTTACTTAGTGTCCAATATGAGGTCATTTGTGCAAAAAGTTTTGCCATAGACTGTTTTTGCTTTTGAGTCCACAAATTTTTAATACGCACTGACAGCTCTAGTGTGTATGCATCGAGTCTTAAAGGAAAACACTGGTAAAATTACACCCTTCTAAAGCCAACAGTAATTTACGGCTGGCACCTACCTCACCAGTAAATGTATTACTGATGCACTAAGGTTCCCAGTCTTTCATGCAGAAAATAATCTCTCACAAACAAACGTAGATATCAGACAGGAAGTTTGGCCTGACCCGAGTGACATTGCCGGAGTGCGATTGGCTGATTCTTGTTTGTTTGTTTGCTTTGTTCGTGGACTGGAATCATTTGGCTGCAACGGTGTCATTATCTTAGCGGTGAAGAGCCAATTCATTCTGTTAACGCAGCAGATGTTACCCTCCAATCACTCACAACACAGCTGTGCAAGTGTGTGTGTGTGTGTGTGTGTGTGTGTGTGTGTGTGTGTGTGTGGGTACGCACTTAGGCTTTCAATCTGTTAGGAAGGAGATGATACCATTTAAAATCCTGGCTCTTTACATTGTAGTGACCTTTTAGCTCAGATTTATTCATATCATCCAAGTTGTGTAGGAAAACTACACATTTTCACTTAGTTATGGGTTTCTCTCTCTAAATGTATTCGTTTGGCAAATAATTTTCATTTGAAGTGGCTTACAAATGAAGCAGAATCTAATTCTTCATTGAGCTGAGTTGATGGTCTCGCTAAAGGGCCCAGCAGCAGCTCTCTGGTTATCCCTGGATTTGAACTCACAACATTAATGTCCAAACTACCACTTCTGTGGTGGATTTGGATTAGACTCTGTGTGTGTATCCTGTTTTCTTCTTCTCTACTTGTCCTCCATTGATCCAGAGTTGACACTATCTTGCAGGTTTACCCTTTGGTCACAGCCGAGTCTGTCAACAAAGGCATCAATAATTACCTTAAAAAAACAGAAGACAGGGTCTCCATGACTGGGACTGACAACCAACTTTATCAGCTCGAGTGTCTAAATTTATCTTGTAAGCTGTCTGATGATCCAGGACTCATTGACGACTCTGAGGTTCATTCCTAAAAAAAGATTTCTCCTATCACCCTAATGGGTTCTTTGGTTTGTACTCCTTAAATGTTGGAGGAACCCTTCAATATTTTATGAAGAATCCTACAAGAGAGAGTTTTTTTTAAAATTATTTTTAGAAAACGTTCATAAGTTAAACCCCTACCCTTTCAAAGACAACAGATCTTGTCTACAACAGATAAACATCTGAAGAACCCATGAGGAACCTTTTTCTAAGTATGCTTTTTCTAAGTAAGACCATCTGAGGTGTTACTTTGCAAAGTCCTTTACCAGTGGAAAGACTTCGCTGAAGTGTTTAAGATGTATGAAAGTGCATGGCAAATTCAAAACCAAGAACTCGCCCCATCCCCCAACTGTGGGGAAAAAATATGGGAAAAATCTCAATGTATAGCAGTGTTTGTCTCTTGTCACTGTGTGATGCGGTATGAATTTTAGCAAAGGACAGTGCTGCTCTTCTGCACTCTGTGTGCCATTAGATTCGTTGAGAGAGTACCAAAAAGATACAGCTGGTGATAGTGGGCTAGAAGATTTCTGGTCCCCAAACTTCCAGTATATGTGGAAGAAAGCTCTTAGTTGCTAGCGTAGCTTTCACTCATTATCTTAATCTATTGGGACTGCTCTGAAGAGGTTGCTTGTTTTATCTTTCAATGCAAGTTTTAAGTCTAAATATCTCTCCCTCTCTGTTTTCCAATCTAGGAGGTAAATTATGGTCCCACATCACCAAGTACCTGCATGAAGGTAGTCAAGAAGACAGCTTTGACATCCCCTTCATCCAGAAGTCCCACACGACGACAGTTCACTGCACCGATGCCCTGATCAGCTCGGAGAGCAGCGGCTCACGGCCCAGCGTGGAGCTCCAGGAAGACCAGGAGGAAGACGAGCTCCGGCCAATTCTGACAGTCCAGAGCGAAAGCGGCTCACAAGCCCCACTGTCTGGCACTTCAGAAGAAGAAGAGTGCACCAGCAGCTACCTGACACTGTGCCATGAGTACGAGCAAGATAAAGTGGAGCCTGAGGCTCTGGGAGAGGAAGAGGAAGATGCAAAAGAGGCCGAGGAAGATTCTGGCGATCTCGGAGGCGAAGGTTCTGGTGCAGAGGCATTACCGAGGTCGTATCGAGGCTCGGTAATAAGCAGCGATAGTTTGTGTTCTCCGGTTGGTGGGCATGAGCTGTGCTTCTTCACCGAGGAAGACGAGGAGCTTGTTGACCCGCCCACTCTCGATTCTCTGGACCAACTGAAACGTTCACCCATGGAGTTTTTTCGGATTGACAGCAAGGACAGCGGTGACATCTCCCGGACGCTGTTCTCCACCTCAGATCTGGGCTCGGAGGTAACAGAGGTCACTGAGGATCCTCTGGAGATCGGTGAGGTGGTAGAGGTTAAAGGTCACCTGTCCGATCTGTGGCGGTTCGATAGCGATCAGGGTTCTAATGAATCCGTGCCTGTGATTTCTTTCAAAGAGGCCATGGCGGAGGACGCAAACACATCCTGTATTGATGAGGGACAACCTCCGGACCTTTTAGTCAACCTTCCTGGGGTCACAGGGGTCGCAGGCGATGATCTGGAGGAGGAGCTTGCAGCAGCGGGTGTGGCTTTTGCTGTAGAAGCCAAGCCTTCACCTCAATTTGGCAAACCAGATGTACTCCAGCTGGGAGAGGAAGCAGGCCTGGAACTATCCGTTGAAGGACATGCTCCTGATATCTCTGTTTTACGTAGCCAGTCTAACCCGGATGCGTCTGAACAGAAAGGCCACGCCTCTTTCATAAACAGCAACACAGAATCTCAGACACTTTCCCTTCCCTTTGATTCTCTCATTCTCAGGACTGAAACTGACCCCACCCAACCACCACCCTCTGCAGGGCCAGAGGTCACGGAGAAGAGGGAGGGCAGGAGTGTGTCCGAGATATTCCGAGAGCTGGATGAGTTGGCCGAAGTGGCGCTGCACACACACCTGCCCGAGGCGCTGGTGAGGAGCTGGGCGGTGGACATGTTGCTCGCTCTTGACGCGCTGCATCAAGAGGGAATCATCTGCCGAGACCTTAACCCCAACAACATACTGCTGGATTACAGAGGTACGCACACACACACACACACACACACACACACACACACACACCAATGTATATAATGTAACCACCACAGAACACATATTTAATACATATCCGGAAAATTTCCCACGCTGGTCTCTCTTTTTTTCCTTTCTCTTGAAGTTAACGTGATAAAAAAAACGGAGCTTGTTATGTTAGAGCGTAAACACCTCAGTCCCGAAGACTTTCCTGTGGCAGAAAACCTACTACTACTACAAAGTGCTGACACTGGAGACTCCTTCCATAAATGTTAAATAAACATCTCCTTACAAAAAGCAATATCATTCAGCACGTTTATTACGGGTTATTATTAAAGTAAGTGGCACGTCTGCCATACAGGTCTCTTCTGACCAATCAGAGTCAAGAATTCACTAACGCTGTGGTGTAAAACTCCTTAAAAAAAAAAAAATAAATAAAATTGATTGTCTTTAGCCGTTATCATACAGCTCCAAAATGATAATTGTCTATTTCTCTGACTCGCATAAACACCAGAAACAGCAATATAAATAAAAAAAGAGCCACTTGTAAATATAAGTACTCGCCACGTAATGCTAAAAAGTCAATAACATGAACTCTCGCATTGCTGAACTCTTAAACAGGAGTTATTAGTGCCCTAAAGGTTGTTTGGTGGGCGTTCGAAATAGCATTACGCTTATAATGACAGTTTTGCTATAGAACATTTATAGAGACATTATCATGATTTCGAGTGATGCTGAGAAGTCTGTGGAAACGTAATGTCTGATATCACACACGCACACACACGCACACATACACACACACACGCACACACACACAACCAAGCACTATTCAATAAGAAAAACTAATACACTTTATAATAAACAAGATCCATACTGTATATGCATGTGCGTAGCATGTTTAACACCCCCTTAACCTTCTTAACAGGTAATACGGGAATAGTTTTGTTTCCCATTGTGCGATGGATTTTATATTCCTGCTGTTTCCTGCTGTTCCGTTGTTCCTCTGTGCGTCTGTTTGTTTTCGGGTTGTTTGAGTCGGGCGATTTGTCTGGCCCTTCTCTCTGAGGCTTAGGCCCCCTGCTCAGCGATCACAGCTCTAATAGGCTCTAATGGTTAATAACAGCATTACTGCCAATGACACAGTGCCAGCACTCAAAGCACAGCAATTACCGCTCCCTCGTTCACAGATGAGTGTGTGTGTCTGTGCGAGAGAGAGAGAGAGAGAGAGAGGGGGAGAGAGAGGAAGAAAAGGGCACATTCGTTTCATTTTGGGCGAACATTGTAATTTCGTCAGACTGTTTTAGTGGAGAGGTGGAGTTGCTTTCAGTTTAATTAGCCGCCCCATTTTCTCTCTCTGTTTGCTCTCTGTTTTGCTCTCACTCACGCATTTTTATTTTTTTTTTGCTTTCTTCCTCTCCATCTCTCTCTCCCTCTCTTTCTCTCTCTTTCCTTTCTCTCATTTATTGTCACACTTTCTTTCAGGTCATGTAGAGTTGACTTACTTCTGTAGCTGGACTGAAGTGGAGGAATCCTGCGATCCTATTGCTGTCACCAAGATGTACTGTGCACCAGGTTAGTCACGTCTCCAGATGAATGGATTAATTACATCCGGTTTCTTTGTAAAACCAGAAATAAAAAATATCACAGGTGAATCACAGTGGGGTGTAAAGGCCCTTAACAACTGAGAACCTACAAGACACATGCCAATAAAACATTTCCAGAAAAGGATTTTGGAAGAATTGAAGAAAGCGTTGAAAGTCACCAATTGTGTTAAATGTTAAATGTCATTCAAAATAGATAGATAGATAGATAGATACATGGATAGATAGATAGATAGATAGATAGATAAAAACATAGATAGATAGATACCCCCTCCCCTGAAAAAGTATGATTTTCAGAATGATTAAAGTAACACTATATTATTTAATTTATTTTTCGATTCATATAAAAAAAAATCTTTACTAATATTTATGGTAATAATTTAGCAAATTAATTATTAGTAAATAACTACATGAATGAATTCTCTGTCCAGAATTCTCTGTCCTTGTTTAGGACAGTCTGAATTTTTGTTCAGGGTTTTTTTTTTTTTTTTTTTAATGTTTTTTGTGTAGTTTGATTAAATTAAAATTAAGATTATAATTAGTGACAAATAAACTCAGTAATAATAAATTAGTAATTAAATTAGTAATTAACTCAGTTTGCAGTTTTCTAAATAGGTGCCAGTCTCCTTAATGTTATTTTATATTATTTTATTTTATTTTATTTATTTTATGTATTTCTATTTGTATCTTTTATTTTATATGATTTATTTATTTATTTTTTTTGTGTAGTTTGAGACACCATTTGTAAATTACCCCCCAAACCCCACAAAGAATATAATACTTGCACAATAGTTAAAATAAAACTTTATCATTTTAATCAATAGGTTCTTTTTTTTTTTTTTTTTTAAGTAATTTTATTAAATAGTCCGTAGCGTGTTTAAGGTAATGTCCTCTAGAGGGCGCCACATGACTAAATTGCTGCACTCTTTCGCTCTCACTATCCGTCTCTAAACCCTCTTCCCCCTTCACGCTGGCTTTCCTCTGCGTTGTGTAGAGTTCTCTTTTCCCCCTTGCTCTCTTTTTAGTCTTGTTTTGGAATAGTTGCCAGGAATTTTTCAACAGTATTCATTTAAAATAATGAATATAAGCTTGTCTGAATTTGTGTCTTTCTGTGTGGTGATATTTTCTTAGTAGGGCAGGACAGATTTAGTTTTTCTGGTCTGCTGACAGATTTATGATAGACACACACACCCAGGGCATCTTTTCCCTTCACACACATCAGCACTAACAGGACGTTTCCGTGTTTCTCGGACGAAAACTAAATGCCCTGTGCTCATGTAGTTTATTACGTTAAATTATTAGGGATGCATTGATTTTTAGATGTTTAATTTTAATATGATATTTACATCTGAGCTCTGAGTGATCTAATAGCGACATCTTGACTCAAGATTGTTCTCTGATATAGTTATATTAAAAATTTCATGCTAAATGGGTAAATCCTGGATCCTTACAGAGGCTAGCCAAGTTTTATTGACTTACTAGCTAACTATGTTGTGTTTTTATTGATAATTTCTAGCTACTGTTATATTAGCTAGTGTAAATTTGTTTTCAGCTAGTTAAACTTCCAAGTTAACTAGCTATTCAGAGATTTTTCCCCTTTACATCTAATTTTACATCATTAAAATAGCCATCTGTGCAGAATAATACTTTGTTTCGTAAGTTTTAAAAGTCAAAGAAACTACTAAAATGGCAGTAGGAACATCTCTTCATGTTTACTGCCATTAAACAGCAACAATCTATCAACAAATAGTACATAAGTATAAAATTAGGAAGCTAGCCGGCTAGTAAACTAGCTGGATTTTGTCCGATCTCAGGAGCCAAACCTGCAGAAATCTAATGTTACCATAACAATTATGATTTAGCTAAATTAGCTAGCTAGCATAGGGCACACAGATTGTACAGCTAAAAAACAGTTCCATGTTGTTATCCTGTAACAGTTTGCATATTGGACGTGATGGCATCGAGTTAGATAGCGTGTTTCCTCATATGTAATGTTCTGTGAATCGGTTTCATACAGGAGTGCTCAGAAAGTTGATATAAGTGCTGTGTGAACACAGTTTAACCCAAACATTCATATATGTCGAGTTTTGAGTTTACTAGAACTTTAATGGTTCATTTTAGAAAGTTAATCGATAGCTAGCTATTTGAGCCTAGCTTGGTTTAGCCAGTGTACTCCAGTAACAACCCCTTAACAGCAAGCTAACACGAGCTAGCTAATGACTAAGCAATATTTTTCAATTCATTTAAACCTGAAATGTAATCGTGACCCGTATGTAACTTGTAAGATGAACACGTGGCTAATTCAAGAGATTCAGAAGATAGCAAGAGCTAAGAGAGAGCTGTTTTTTTTTTTAAGTAAAGAAGAACTAGTAACTGAACAAATGAGTTTGTGTGTGTGTGTGTGTGTGTGTGTGTATTTTGCCTGAGGGACTGTGTTTATTTGCGTGTGTGTGTCTTGAGGCACTTCTGCTGTGGTTTTTTCCCGCCGTTAGCTGCTTCCTCACGGCTACAATGGAGCGGTTCTTTAGGGAAGTGAGACAGCTCACCTGTTCCTCCACTCGCCTGTGTCTGAGGAGACCAGCACTTCCCTCTCAGGCACCCGAAACAGAACGAAGTGGCTTTCGGTGACACTCAGGGCTGTGGCCGTTACGGCAAAACACCTCACACACGCGCACGCCAACCGAGGATGTACAAGCGAAATATAGGAACTTGCTCCTTCTCACTCAGAAAGTTTACTGAACAAAGCAACAGCTCAGCGTGGCACATGGTGCATGAAAACACACTTTTATTAGAGCTGTAGACTGGCTTCACTACAAACCTTTGCTTTGTGTTTACATTCGTACTATTAATTCTATCAAGTCTCATTTCCTAAATCAAAGGACATTTATATGGCATGATACTCAATTATAAAAAAACAAACAAGCAAAGTAATGTATCCTTAAAGTAATAATAAGCGTTGTTAAATTAGTATTAAGTGTCCTTGATGTAATATGAGCGCCATTAAAGTAAAAATGTATCATTATTGTAATAATGATTGTCATTAAAGTAATAATAAGTGTTGTTAAATTAATAGTATGTGTCCTTAAAGTAGTAATAAGAGTTGTTAAAGTACTGTGTCCTTAAGTATTAAAGTGTCCTTACAGTTATAGTATGTGTCCTTAAAGTAGTAATAAGTGTCATTAAAGTAATAAAACATGTCAATAAATAGTATATATAATATTATTATACTATAATAGTATAATAGCATGTGCCCTTAAAGTAGTAATAAATGTCCTTAAAGTCATAGTATGTGTCTTTAAAATAGTACTAAGTGTCCTTATAGTGTGTGTCCTTAAAATAGTAATAAATGTTCTTATAGTATGTGTTCTTAAAGTAGTAATAAGTGTCCTTAAAGTAGTAATAAGTGACCTTACAGTTTGTGTCCTTAAAGAAGTAATAAGTGTCCTTAAAGTAGTAATAAGTGTCCTTTCAGTTTGTGTCCTTAAAGAAGTAATAAGTGTCCTTAAAATAGTAATAAATGTCCTTATAGTGTGTGTCCTTAAAATATAATAAGTGTCCTTATAGTATGTTTTCTTAAAGTAGTAATAAGTGTCCTCATAGTCTGTGTCCTTAAAGTAGTAATAAATGTCCTTATAGTTTGTGTCCTTAAAGAAGTAATGTGTCCTTAAAATAGTACTAAGTGTCCTTACAGTGTGTGTCCTTAAAATAGTAATAAGTGTTCTTATAGTATGTTTTCTTAAAGTAGTAATAAGTGTCCTCAGAGTCTGTGTCCTTAAAGTAGTAATAAGTGTACTAAAAGTAATGAATGTTTACAGTAATAAGCAGCTTTACAATAATCTTAGACTAAATCTAATTAGGTCATTTTCAGCAGGCAGTCATTCTCGATTGATAGAATGTGATCAGAGCGGTTGCTGGAACTCGGCTATAAAAAAAAGAGATTTTTTCAATGATCTTTAGTTCTTTATTTATTTATTTATTTATTTATTTATTTTGCTGTTCTCACTGTCTTCATAGCGGCTCTCACTGTCTCTCACTCTCTTGTTTCCCTATATCTCTCGCCCTTCATCGACTCTGACTTAACTTACTTTCTCATGCTCTCTCTCTGTCAGTCCTTCTCGTTTAATTCCTGTCTGTCCTGTGTCTGGATCTATCTATCTATCCTCTTCTCTCACTCCTTCCTGACTTCTTTCTTTCTTTCTTTCTTTCTGTTTCACGATCCCTTTTCCTCTTCTTTTCCCATTGCTTGCTCATCCTCTTTCTCTCTCTCTCTCTCTCTCTCTCTCTCTACCTCTGTATTTTTCTGTCCATTTTTCCTTATCTGCCTTTCCTACATATTCTTATTCTCTTTCTTGCTGTTTTACTCCTTTTTGTCTTTTTTTTTCTCCCTCCATCCCTTTCCTTTTTTCCTTCTCATTTCCTGTTGCCTATTCATTCTCTTTCTAGTTTCCTCTATCCTTCTCTCCGTCTCTCGTTTTGCTCAGAATGTTTTTTCCTCTTTTTCTGTTTCTTTCCTGTTTGAATTTTTTTATCTGCCTGTCTGTCCTCCTATGGTTTTCCTCTCTCTCTCTCTCCTTTTGCCCTCTCTCTCTCTCTCTCTCTCTCTCTCTCTTCTTGTCTTGTTTGTCCTGCGCTATAATGCTTTCCTTCCCTGGAGTCTCGTAGACATTAATCCTTTGTGATGACACTCGACCTTGCTGAAAGACTTCTGCATGTGTGTGTGTGTGATATCACCCTGAGCCACCCCTCATCACACACACACACACACACACACACACACACACACAGGTACAGCTCGGCTTGATTTGACGATGATCGTGTACATCGCGCTGTCACAACATCTCGAGTGTGAAGCCGTGCTGCTCAGTTGCAGCCGGAGCCTGCGGGGGAAACCGAGCTCTCGTCATGCCTTTAACTCTGAGTGCGAGAGAGCTGTGAAGCCCCGCCCACAGCTGGAGGCGGAGCTTGTGTAGCTCCAGGCTATGGCTCTACTAGACTCATTGCTCGAGGGGCTCATGGGCCATCTGGTGTCCCCACTGAAGCCCTAAAGGCTTAGAACTGACCCCCAACGACAGGCAGAGAGACACTGAAACACTGAAACCCGGAAACACAGAATTCAAGGACAAGTGCATACACATCACGCAGCAGGAGCTAAAAGTTTGAGAATTAAGGACTGAAAAGGAATTAAACAGCTTATATGACAGCTTGAATTTGTTGGTTCATGTTCTATAACAGCAGCTCAGATTCAAATTCAAATTCAAATGATTCATATGATTCATAAGAACGTGCTCATTGTAATACTGTAGCGTATCTATCTTTTTTTTTTTCCCTTTGATTTTTTTCCTTAATTTATTCTTGGCCGATTCCCACCCACCAGCTAGGATATCACATGCTTCCTACGAGACAGTCGCATTTTTTCAAACTGCTGCTTAGCTAGTGTCTCTGTGATTGACAGGGGAGAGAGAGTATTCCCCGCCCACCCAAACAGCATGGCAAGTTTTGCTTTCTTGGACCTCCAGCCACGAATGTCTGTGGCATCCTATGGAATGGGATGGATGGAATTTTTTTGACTTTGAGAGAGAGAGAGAGAGAGAGAGAGAGAGAGAATAAAAATGAGGCTGGTGAGAAAACACAGGATAACAGGAACTAACTTGTCTCATAGACAGGAAGTGTAGCTATAAATGGATAAAAAGCATGACATTATTCATTAATATATATATAAAAAAATGTAATCAGTGTTGTGAAAGGTATTAAACACTGTGCGACATGCTGTTATAGGAAAATAATCAACTTTGGAGTAAATATTACATTAAATTAGTTTTAAAAAAGCAAACACTGTGTAAACAAAAAAAATCTATTAAAGGTGGATGACAAGGTCAAAATGTACCATTATTAAAAATTCACATTATATACACATTATATATAGGAAACAAAAACATGTTTTTTTTTTTCTTAAATAAAAGACCGAGTCTTATGTAAATCACATTTCTGTAGTCTCGGTGCATCCACGTCATGTCACACTGACAGTAAATTGTGAGAACAGCCGTTTCTATGGAAACCCACACAACACTTTAACGTCTTTTCAGAGAGAAAGTATACTAAACTATACTCTACTATTTATTAAGTCCTAACCTTACACTCCTCACTGCCTCGAACCGTGAACGCCGCTGTCATTTATTCCCTCGGGGTATTTTTTTCCCCCGAGCTGCTAATTACAAGGTTGACAAAGACGTAAAGCTCGTAATTACAGTTATTTCGACTTGACATGAATGCAGCATCGTTTACAAAGTTAAGATATCACACACAAAAACTTTTTTTTTTTTAATTCGAAAAGTATTATTTGATTATTAACTGCAACAAGCTTGAGAAGGAATTTATATAAAAAAATGTGTTGCAGTGCATCAGTAATAAATTCATTTGAGAGACAGAGTGAGTGTGAGATAGAGAGAGTGTGAGAGAAAGAGAGTGAGAGAAAGAGAGTGTGAGAGAGAGTGTGAGAGAGAGTGTGAGAGAGAGTGTGAGAGAGAGAGAGAGAGTGTGAGAGAGAGAGAGTGAGAGAAAGAGAGTGTGAGAGAGCGCTTCTATTTGACCAGTTATGGCTGCACACTTAAAACTGATATGCACGTTTTTTTTTCTTTCTTTCTCCTTTTTTGTTCTCTTCCTTCCTTCCTTCCTTCCTATCTATCATTTGTTTGTTTGTTTTATTCACTCAGTCAGTCTTTCTTTATTTCTTTTCATTCTCCTTTCTTGGTTCTTTTCCTTTCTTTCTTTCTTTCTTTCTTTTTCTTTCTTTCTTTCTTCCTTCCTTTCTTTCTTCGTAAAGTCCTCGTGCACAGCTCCAATGATTTTAAATAAAATTTTAAACTGAAATACTATTTACCTTTTTTAACTGAACACCGATTTTAAAAGCCGACGTTCTGTTGATTTGTCACTTTCCAGATGTTGTTCATCTAGTGGTCAAACATGGGAACTGCAACAAGCGCTAATAGATTCCCACTGGGGCAGGAATCACGCTGCCCCATGCTTAGGAGAGGAGCAGTGTACAGGAGAGCTAATGACAGGGTTGCCAGGTTTCAGGTTTTTACACCAAATCTGCCACAAATATCTTGTTTTATAGCAAATCATCAGGATTAAATATAATTAATTTCTGCTAACGAAGGTAAAGCGTAAGTGCAGATAGCGTGTCTGTGATGTACAGAACCATTTCTGTTGTAAGATATATTACAAAGATTGAGAGAAGGAAAGCGGGATTATGGAAAGCGTGGATAATTCAAAGACTGAGAAAACAGAGTCCTCCTTTCCCAGTTCCTGAACTTTTAGGGCTAGACTCGGGTATTTTGTATGGTTGATGTGTTTGGGATGTGCATTTTGCCTGGACCTGGCAACCCTGGTTAATGATATTAGCTCATGTACAATACGCTGGATGACTGGATGTTATCGACTAAACTGCTGTAAATTACGGGTTGCTTGTAAATTCACTCGGTAGTAACCCATAGTATAGATTAGGTTATAGGTTAGGTTAGTATAGGATAGCCACTCGACTTCATGTTTGAGGCTCTGTTGTTACTAATGTCGTCCCGCACCAACAAAATCTATGGATACGAGCCGCTGCCGGTTGTCGTTTTATTGATCCGCAGTAGAGAATGTATGCCGAGATTTCTCTGTAATAAAAGTTATGTTTATGAGTAATGAGTAGAAACACAGTAAACCATGTAAAAGCTGTATTTAGTAATTTAATAAATATATATTTTAATGATGTTGTGTGTTTGGCCTTTAGTCTGGAGACGTTGAACTGTGTGTGTGTGTGTGTGTGTGTGTGTGTGTGTGTGTGAGAGAGAGAGAGAGAGAGTAAGGATTACCTGTTCATGCCTAACTACTCTTGGAGGGAAGCCGAGTCCTTGTGTATCTGTGTGTGTGTTTGTATCTGTGTAGTACTGTTTGTCCAGTTACGGTTGCATACTCATTGCAACTCGGTGCTCAAAACTGATATGCAGAAATCTGGCTGTGTGTGTGTGTGTGTGTGTGTGTGTGTGTGTGTGTGTGTGTGTGTGTGTGTGTGGTAGGAGTTGTTGGCCGTTTTATTATGTAAATCACCTGCTTTAGAAAAACAGCCCTTCTGTTCCTCTTTGTGTGTTTGTGTGTGTCTGTCTCTGTGTGTCTCTGTCTCTGTGTGTGTGTGTGTGTGTGTGTGTGTGCGCGACCAATACTTAATTTACATGTTGTTTTCTTGAGAAGGAGCAAACACACCAGAAAAGAAAATGAGTTTCCATTTAAATAAAGCTCTCGAGTTTAAGTCCCAACTCTCTCTCTCTCTCTGTCACTGTCACTCACTTCTCTCTCTCTCTCCCTTTCTCTCCATCTATCTTTTATTGCCGTGACTAATAAAGGTAGAATTATATACCTTCGAGTATGTGAATATTAAAACAGAATAAAATAAGAAATTAAAACAATCAATAATAATTACAATGATAATGGATAATAATAATTCTCAACCTGTCTCACGCTATACCTGTCAATCATGCAGAAGTGGGCGGGATATCAGAGGAGACGGCAGCGTGTGATTGGTGGAGTTTGGGAGCGCTTCTCTTTGAGCTTCTGACTGGAAAGGTAAGAGTGTTCTCAATCAGGTCCTCTTCCACATTCTCGAGTGGTTTATACAACGTCGGTTAACCGGGAATCTACATCACCTCATCTTTCTTTCTTTCTTTCTTTCTTTCTTTCTTGTTTGGCTGCTGTCTTGCTTTTTATTTTTCTTAATTTTTTAATATGTACTTACTTTCCTTCCATCTCCTGCACTCCTTCTTTCTTTCTTTCTTTCTTTCTTTTTCACACACACACACACACACACACACACACACAAGATGTTTGTGTGATAAACCAAGTGTTGTTGCCTGCAGCTATGCAACTGGCAACTGAAGACTACTTTTCTTTAAGCATGCTCAAATGGACCACACACAGACACACACACACACACACACACACACACAGTCACTTTCAACCCCGAGCAGTTTTTTAAACCCTAATGCAACCAAAATTTGTTATTTATTGACATTGGATTTACTCTCAAGTGCCTTGAGACACACGCACACACACACACACACACACACACACACACACACACACTTTAACAGTAAAAAATGTTTGCTTCATGAATGTATGTAATGGATTATAGCTTGCTTATGGGCGTGTCCTTGAGTCCATATATGGTCGTGACAATAAGATAACGGTAACAGGGAATATTAGCCACTACAGAATAGTTGTGATTTGTGCTTTTGATTTAACATTATGAATAAACTTAGTTGTGAATTTCCAGTATTGTTACATCTGCATACATTAATAACCAGATTTTATAACCAGACATTAATAACTCACCATTTTTACTTAAAATCCTCTCAGAAATCCTGTCAGGTTAGCTTATATTAGCTAGCTGGCTAACAAAGTCTATGAAAATACACTCATATGAAGTCAAAGACACGGCTTCTGTGGCCTGCAAACTCTACCTATGATGAATTCTAAACTCATTTTGGTGTGTGTGTGTGTGTGTGTGTGTGTGTGTGTGTGTGTGTGTGTAGTCTCTTCAGCAGTGCCACCCCGCTGGTATCAGCAGACACACGTCACTGAACATTCCAGACTTCGTGTCAGAGGAGGCCAGGTCTCTGCTGGAACAGGTGTGTGTGTGTGTGTGTGTGTGTGTGTGTGTGTGTGTGTGTGTTTACAGCAGAAAGGTTTGGCTGTATGAAAAATGAAATAGAGACAAATCAGTAATATGAAATATGATTAATTTATTCTGATTATTTCATTTTCTTTTGTTCTTTCTTTCTTTCTTTCTTTATTTATTTTGTACTTTCGTTCTTTCCTACTTTCTTTCTTTCTTTCTTTCTCATTGCCTTTCTTTTTGTTGATTCTTTCTTTTGTTCCATCTTTCATTCATTCATTTTCTTTTTCTTTCTTTCTTTCTTTCTTTCTTTCTTTCTTTCCTTTTGCTTTCTCTCACGCTTTTCTATCCCTCACTTTCTCTCTCTCTCTCTTTCTCTCTCTCTTTCTCTGTACTGTAATTATTCTTGTCATTCGAACATTCTCTATTCGTTTATTTATTTGTGTTTTTTCCTGATTATTTTTCCTTAATGTAAATGAGGCTTGGCATTTATTATTTTCTTTTCTTATTGGTAATTTTTTCTATTTTACTTTTTATACTGCTTTCTTTTTTGCCTTATTTCTCTCTTCCTTCCTTCCTTCCTTCCGAATTCACACTTTACTTTAGGTGTATACGCGTGTATATGCGTGTATATACCGTACGTGTGTATATGTGATTGTGCAGTTGATATATGTGTGTGTGTGTGTGTGTGTGTGTGTGTGTGTGTATATATACAGTTGCTGCAGTATAACCCGGTAGAGCGACTAGGCGCGGGCGTAGGAGGAGTGGAGGATATCAAATCACATCCCTTCTTTGCTCATGTGAACTGGCCTAACTGAACAGGTCAGAGGTGAAAGGTCAGCTGTATGACTAACTGAACTGAGAGCTGAGTTGCTGCAAAACACTCCCTCTCTGTGTGTGTGTGTGTGTGTGTGTGTGTGTGTGTGTTAGCATGAGAGGAAGGAGCTGAATCTGATCATCTCAATCTTCTCACTGTACTGAAGACTCCTTTCACACTCTGTCGTTATTTAACACACCAATATCCAGGATAAACAAAACAACTTTCCCATCATGCACTACGGGTCCCTGCGCCACTCACGTCTGTTACACATTTTACTACAGCGTTCTCGTGCCATCTTCATTACCTGTTACATTGTAGTGGTGCAGCACCATGATAAAATTTCAAATGGTTGTGAAATTAAAGGAGAAGTTTGATGAAATTGAAAATGAAGGCTTGTTTGGTGTTGGCAGTTTCGCACTGGAGCTCTGAGGCTAATGTTGCTAACAACAAATGGAAACTTATAGCTACCGGTTTAGCATTGGGCAAACTGCTTCAATCATCACCTGAAAAGTAGGAGTACATTAAAAATTGATAAAAAAATGCTGGAATATGTGCATATTTACAAAATAAGTGCTTTGTTTTTAAACTCTAGGCCACACCCCCTACATGACTCCCCTCTTCAGCGTCATTTTGTTCGATATTTTGTTCGAAAAATATTTCATTAAAGAACATATGCATTATCTATACGCATTATATAACCGCTTGAACTTCTGACAACTGAAGTAACTTTAGCCGTCATCATTTTAGTTTGTTCTTTCTAGCTAGTTCGGAAGCTAGCGAGTTAGCAAGCTAGCATGTTAGGTTGCGACACAGCAAGTCATTATGTCAGAGGAAGTAGGAGTGTGTAAACAAACAAGAGAATTGTAGATGAGTAGGATTCTATAAATTAAAAATCTCTTTGTGGTGCAAGTGGCCATTTTAAAACGTAAAAGCGTTAAGTAAGGAATAAAGCACGACAGGATGAAGTGTTGTATATGAGGAATAAAAGTGTTGTATGTCATAGCACTGACTAAACAACACGTGACTAGCTATAGGCTTCCCTTACGTGCTAGCTACATTAGCCGCATAGCTTTAGTACGAAACTAAAGAAGCAAACTTGAGTGGAAATTGGAAATTTTCTGATGTAAAAAATGAAAGTTTTACTAAAATAGGATCTTTAGTCGAAGTAGGAAGTAATGTACATTTGTTGTTGTCCTGCTCAGAGACATTTGTTTCATCTCACAGGTTCATTATGTGTGTGTTGGAGAATAAAACCACTTAAAAAAAAAAAAAAAAAAAAAAGGCCTGAAGTCGGAGATCAAAAACCCCCTCTCTTTTTTTACCCCCTATTTATTTTCACACTTGCTCCAGGAACTTGTGCAATATTACATTAAATATCACTTCATTAGATCATAGCCGATTTTAGTTAATATTTTTATTATTAATATTATTATTATTGAATGTGCATATTTATTTTGCACTTGAACTGGGTCAAATTGTGAACAAGTCCTAATTTCGGTGTAATTATGTGAACTAGATGATGAATATTGAAGACCAGTTAACATGCTCACATGACCCTTATTAGCTTCCAATTTGCACTTGTAGTAGAAAAGAGGGATCAAAGGGTCCAAAATTTGAATAAAATCCTTCAAAAAGTCTAAGCATTCGGTTCCAAAGATCATCGAACCCCAAAAAAAAAAAAACCACACACCCCATTGAAATATGAGACGAGGTCTGCTTGGACAGGAAACGAGCGCTGAGCTGAAATCTGAACACACACCCAGTATGGAAATAATAATACATATTAAAATACAACAGGGTCTTAAAGTCGGAATCGTAGGTTAAATCCACCACTAATACACAACTTTATTTATTATTCCATAATAATTATTGCATTATTGAGCAGATGGTGAAGTTTTCATGTTTCCTTTTCACAGACTTTTTTTTATAAATACAGTATTCTGCAGTTTTGTAAATTTGTAAAGCGATGATGCTTTTAAAAAATAAGTTTCTGAACGTACACAACTACTAAAAAAAAAAGCAGACAAAAAAATTAATCTCAAAGTCTTATCAAGATTGTTGTCATCGCCCGTTTCCTTTAAAACTGCATCAGTTAAAAAAATAAAATAAAATAAAATAAAATAAAATAAAATTAATGTTTGAAAATCTTTATTATTATTATTATTATTATTATTATTATTATTATTATTATTATTATTATTATTATTTATTAATGTAATATTATTGATTAACAATAATAATAATAATAATAATAATAATAATAAAAATGCAGAAGATGCAGAAGACAAAATTTAGGCAGAAAATCCTAGATGAAATGTATATAATTTCTATATTTCCAATGTATATAATTATACAAATATGTAATGTACACACAGGTGGTATATATGTATAATTATATACAGTATATTATAAATTATATACATAATTTTTTTTCTTCATAAACTGACTCAGACTTTGGGACCCTGGTGTAGATCAGTGTTTTATGGTTTACATTTGTGACAATATATATGAGCATGTAAGGTGTGTGTGCGTGTGTGTGCGTGTGTTTACTTGAGTTTGTTCAGATGATGTGTGTATGTATGCTGTGAATACAAGAGAAAAAAGTTGGAATACTGTAAAATAAATAAAACAATTCCTGATATTAAGACATTAATAAATGAATGTTGAATAAACGTCCAGTTGATGAATTCTGCATTATCCTTACAGACACTATGCATACGAGGCATTAGCTTGAACATCTGCAAAGATATTCTGTTTACCAAACCCTCCTTTGCACTTTTTTTTAAATCATAAATTATTTATGAATAATTTATAATTAAGGTTACATGTATGAGGTGCTGTCGAACCAAGACATTAGCCATAAAACATTTTCACTCTCATGGAGGGACAGAGCATGACTACAGCTGGACTAATTGTACTAATTTTCCCTTTTTTTTCATTGTTAGTTTTTTTTTTTTTTTTTTTTTACATTATCAATTAATAAAATATGTGCAAATAAAGGTTTTGTTGTTTGTTTATCTGAAGCCGTCTCCTTTCTAAACCAGTAAAAAAGTGCATTTTTAAAAAAAAAAATGTATTAATGAATAATAAAAGACTTGCAAATTTCAAACAACAATAAAGGAAATTAAATTAAATACAACTTGTTTTTCTTCCAGAAAATCAGCTGAAAATATTTCTAGAAGAGTTTATAAGTCCCTGAAATCTAAAAAAAATAAATAAATAAATAAATGGATAAAGTGTTACAATAAGTAATAGCCCTGGAAAAGTGTAAATTTGGGCTACAAAGTGAGTGAGATCACATATTTTAGCTTATTTATTTATTTAGTAGACTTTATATCATATATAATATTAAAATATAAGATCAGAGGGAAGTGAGGATCAGAATCTAAATAAAACCCTGACACTCAGTGTCGGGCTATTTAAATATTAAATATTTAAATATTTTATCTTTACCAAAGATTTTACAAGTAGCTCATATAGTTAAAATTTAAAACGTCAATTTTTTTTTTTTTTTTTTTTGGTGTATGGGATAGATTTAAATTTAAAACCCATTGTTTTAAACCTTTAGGAGATTTATTCCTTTTATACAACAGTAATTTGCCAATAATTACAATTTCTTTATTGATTAAAGAACGCCACATTGTAGTTTAGATCATTAACCATCACCTTCTTTGTTAAATCTTGTGATCAAATGATAACGTGTTGAGGACTGTGTATCAGTCAGTTTTACTCTGTTGGGGTTTATTATTGACTTTAACGTTAAGGATGTTGGCAGAAATCATGTTAAAGATCAGGTTTGTTCCCACGTGCTCTGGATTCCCAGTAAATAATTAATTACACACCTGATGTTAATGTTAATCTTAGTGTTTGATGAGATGTTTTTAGGAGATGATTAAAATATATTTATTTGGTCACCATTATAACAATAGCTATGATTGTTTTATGTGTTATCTGGTGTGTGTGTGTGTGGGGGAGTTTGCGAATCTGCAGATCTGCTGGATATGTGTAAATCTGTGTCCAATGGTTTTATGGTGTTTTAGTCAAACTGGTGTGTGTGTGTGTGTGTGTGTGTGTGTGTGTGTGTGTGTGTGTGTGTGTGAGTGTGATGCCCAGGGCGGATCAGCTGCCTTTTATCAGCCTGTGTATGAGCCTAACACACTATAACAGCAGCTCTTAAGGAATGTCATCACTCCTTACAATTTAAGGCAACTGACACACACAAACACACACACACACACACACACACACACACACACACACACACATGTAAAGTGAAGACAGGAGACCCAAGGGTTTGTGACCACAGCTCACACTCTTCCGCCATGGATCCATCCCTCTGGTATGGAGCTGGTGATGGATGTTTCTACCTCAGACAATATGAATCATTCTGTTTTATTACATTGAGGTTTAGTGCCATATTTTAAAAAATTATGTTTATAAAAATGCAATATTAAGTGCTAGTAATTTCAAAAAACTGAAAAAATTAACCACTGGGGGTAACATCCACTCATTCCAAAAAAGCATGTTGTAATACCTACACTCATTTAAGGGTGTATAAAATTTTTTGGATAAAAATTTTATGTGACCGGTTCTATACTGTATATAATAATAAAAATTGTTGTTTGTACCAACCCTTACCCCTGGGCAAAAAAATGGTTCTTCCAGGGTTCTTTAAGAGTTCACTGGATAATTAAATATTCTTAGCTTCCAAAAAGGGGGATCTACTTAGAACCCTTTATAATATGAAAACACTTGAAACCTTTTCCTCCATTTTCTGCCCAATTTATTTATTTGTCGATTCGCACCCACTAGCTAACTCTCTGGGCGAGGGCAAACATGTGCTTACCCCGAGACACGTGAAGCTAACCTCTGTATCATTCTGAACTGCTCAGCAACACACTCAGAAGAAAGCGCTATCCACCCTCTTCTGCATACATGAGCTTACCGAAGCCCATGATTGGCTATTGTGACTGTGATTGACAGAGTGGAGAGACTATGCCCCTCCCACTCAGAGAGCATGGTCAGTTTTGCTCTCTAGACTCCCTGCAATGGATAGCTGTGGCAACGTCGGTATCGAACTTGCCAGTCAGGAGCTTACATTTTGAGGGTTCTACAGAGGAACAATCAATTCCTGCAATTTCACATATGGCCTGAATATTTGAGGACTGATTCTGGGCACGCTGATTAATTACCAAATTAAGGAACAATTGTACCATGTTATATATCACTTCTAGATTGAGCATTAGCATTCAGCCTTCTTTGCAAACCACAGCATACCTTTTGTAGTTAAAATACTTGAATCAGGAAGTAACCTGAAAGAGGAAGTAACCTGACAATCTCGGGAACGGATCACTTTCACACAGTGCTCAAGTTCACTTGAAGCGAAAACCAGACCGTCATTTTGAAGTAGACCAGAAATTGGTTTTTATCAGATGTACCAAACTCTTGGCGTAAATTAAAAAAAAAAAAAAGCCCTTAGACCAATTACTCATGCACATTATCCACTTTACTCCACTGAGATGGAGAGATGATTCATAAATTCGGATGCTGGATGTATTTGTGTTTTTGAAAGAAAATTCCTATATATACAATAAAATAACAAGTCAATCCCATGTGTGTGTGTGAGAGAAAGAGAGATAGGTCAAGAAATGGCGCCAAGGAGCTTTAATATGGATCATTACACATTAAAGATTTATTTGACCTGAACTAAAGTCATTTCTTTGTAAATCATCTCAGACACACAAATGAGCAGAGTGTACAGATCGCAAGAGGCGAGCGCAAGAGGCGAGTGTGTCGGGTGAAAGGTGTGTGTGCTGGCTGCACCGTGTGAAGCTTACAGGAATGCAAAAATAGTAATATGTAAGTGTACACATACAGTGTATGTGAGTGTGTGTGTGTGACCCACACATTATGTTCTCTGACTCTGGTTCTATACCAGCACTATCATTAGCCTACAGGAGTTAAAGGTAAGCTGTCAATCACTGTGTGTGTGACGGAGGCTGTACATTATTACTCTGAACACACTGCCATCAAAGATATGCTTGGAGTTGATGCTCTGAGCACAAAATTGTATGCTGGCTTTGTTTCCTATAATTCCATTTAAACAAATGCTTAATTTCTCCGTATGCCAAATATAATAATTAGCTAAGACATATCTAGTGTTTGAGTGTGAGTGTGTGTGTGAGAGAGTTTTCTTATGGCTGAACGACTACATTTTGGATAAAGGGGAAATAAAATTGTTCTGTTCTATTTACTACGTAGCAATGAACATCCAGTTGACCCAGGATGTCATTTTTAGCAATACAATTGTAACAATCATTGAAAAATATTCATATATAAACAATATTTATGACAATAAATAACATTTATAGATCTTCCCATGCTTGGGGATCTTCTTCATGGCAGGGGGGAGTGTGAATATGCGATGGAGGAAAAGCTAACATCACCTTACACCTGTAGATTTATATAAATCAGTCACTTTCATTTCAAAGTCAAAATGACCTGACTTTCTTAACGAGAAATGTCCATTAGAACAGCCTACTTGATTGATAGGAAGTCGAAGGTTTTTGCTAGCTCTGCCTCAAGTGTGCCACTACATTTAACCATCTAGCGGTGTTATTACTTTGTCGTTTTAGTCATACGGAGGCTTATCTGAATCATTTTCTTGACAGTTTTGTCTCATTTTTATTCTCACTGTGTCTTTATTTTATGTGTAAAAAAAAAAAGACTTCAACTTCATTCTAGCTACGTTATTACCTCAGTCATTAGCTAGCATATGCTCTGGATTGCAATTTTAATCATAGAGTCTTTTTTAAGCATTTTACCAACACTTCTGAGGAAAATGTTGATATTATCAACAGTTTCTCTGTCATTTTTTACTGTCAATGTGTCATAACTTGACAGCTTTGTGCTAGCTAGTTAAGTCAGTACTTAGGTCATTAGCGAGCTAATGCTTTTCTTAGTCATTTACCAACACTTTTGAGGAAAATGTTGATTTTCCCGACAGGTTTGTGTTATTTTTACTATCAGTATGCCTGTGTAAAAGATTTCAGCTTGGTGCTAACTAGCTAAGTCATTACCTCAGCCATGTCTTATCTGTATAAATGACTTCAGCTTGGTAATAGCTAAGTCATGACTAGCTAAGACTTTGCATTATAGCTTTAGCCATACAGCATCTTTTCTAAGTAAATTATCAACACATCTGAGGAAAATGTTGATATTTATGAGAGCACTGTCTCATTTTTTTTACTGTCACTATATGTGTCTCTATATTGTCTGTATAAAAGACTTTATCATCATGCTAGCTAGCTAAATCATTGCCTCAGTCATTAGCTAGCCTATGCATTATAATTTTAGTCATACAAAGACTTTTGAGTAGTTCACCAACATATCTGAGGAAAATATCCACAACAATTCTGTCTGATTATTGTGTCATCACATTGTCTGTATAAAGGACTTTAGCTTTGTGCTAGCTAGCTAAATCAATGGTTCAGTAAATAGCTAGCTCATGCTTTTCTTAGTAATTTATACACACTCCGGAGGAAAATGTTAATATTCCTGACAGTTCTGTGTCATTTTTACTGTACTTGTGTCCATACATTGTCTGTGATAGCTAGATAAGGCATTACTTCAGTCTTTAGCTAGCCTATGCTCTACATTGTTATTTTAGTCACTCAGAGTCTTTTCTGATTAATTTACCGACACTTCTGAGGAAAATGTTGATATTCTCGTCAATTTTGTGTCATTTTTTACTATCAATGTGTCTGTGTAAAAGATTTCAGCTTGGTGCTAACTAGCTAAGTCATTACCTCAGCCATTAGCTAGCATATTATCTGTGTCCATTGTTTTCCAGTTCCCTAGCAACTCCCTAGCAACTTCTGTATTATAAATATGACATATCAAAAATTATGTTTTAGGTTCATTAAAGAAATTGAGACGAGCATGAAAAGTTTCGTGTTGCACTGTTAAAACTGTCAGGTAGCTAAACGTGCGCCGTAGGCTGCATTTCACCTGCATCATCAGTGTCACTTACACTCATACACACACATTACACGCATTACCACTGCAGGTGTCTCAGGCCACATCTGTCCATGTTGTTTGTTTGTGTGTGTGTGTGTGTGTGTGTGAGTGTGTGTGTGTGTTTGGGCATGCCTCAGGCCTTGGAATAATTACATTAGTTCTCTAGTCATATCAATGTGCTTGGTCTGTCTGAGGCTTTACTTTACGCTACACTACACACACCTTGTGCGACCGTGTGTGTGTGTGTGTGTCCTTTCCTTACCCCTTACAGTTGTGTTAGATCACTTGCAGCCTGAGGATAAGAAAACGTGTGTGTGTGTGAGAGAGAGAGATGCCTGAGGTGTATTGGACTCCTCAAGAACATGGTGGTAATCTCAGCTTTGGCAGCAAGCAGAGACGTTTTGTGTGTGTGTGTGTGTGTGTGTGTGTGTGTGTGTGTGTGCACGTGCACGTGTGTGTGTGTGTGTGTGTGTGTGAGCATCCTGTGGATCGCAGCATCAGTCTCAGCCCTCACAGCATCTTCAGCCCTGGCACAGAGGAGGAGTACTGTGTTTGCATGAGTGTCTTTGGCTAAGTGTATAAGAAATTTTCAGCACACTGTGTGACAGATTACCTAATGAGAGAGTGTGTGTACACTTCAAATGGGATTTAGAAACATCGCCAGCAAACCACACCATGGAAAATCAAAAACTGGACAATATTTCTGAGTCATCTATTCAGATGACTCACCACTAGCTTATTCAGCTCAACGCACTTGTTAGTTTAGCTACATTGCCTAAGCTAGTCAGCAAACTAGTTAGTCAGTTATTATGACCTCTCCAGCAATAGTTCGCTAACAAGCTTGCTAATGTTAGGCTAATTGTTATGTTGTGTAATTAAAAGCAGCTTCCTAGCAAATCTAGTTAACCTATTATATTAGCAGTGACTCTGTTAGGCTCAAACAATTTATGTTTAAATGGTATAAATAGGATTTTCCTTTGGAAATGACCTTTACAGTTTACCTACGACTGTTTTCACTGAGCAGGACTTTAAACACAAATCATCACACTTACTATATTAGCAAGAATAAAGTCAGTAAATACTGGCTAATCTATGAACTCGAGGGTCTTTGAACACTGACCATCCTGTGGCTTACTGCATTGAGAGTCTGGGGTTCAATGTGATGCTGTTTCAGTGAATTTTATTCGCATCTTTTGCTTAATGTCCTTTCTCCCTCTGTCTTTTTTCTCTCTCTTTTTTCTCTGGTGTGACTGAACGCTGTGTGTTTTGTGCCAAATGGCAGACACTCACCGTTCTAATAGCCAGATGTGCAGGCACTGATTTTTGATTGTGTGTCCATCCTTTTGGAAGTGTCCTTCTCTAATTCTCTCTCTCTCTCTCTCTCTCTCTAACACACACACACACACACACACACACACACACAAACACATACACAGAGACCTCTGAACCATGATCACAATCCTGTTGTTACATGGGTCGACTATCAGGTCCTTACATTTAAATTCACCAAAAAGCTGTTTGAAGACTATTTTTTTTAACCCTCACTAGACAAGAAAAGAGACACTGAAATGGAAACATTTCTATTCTTCATTTACTCTTCTGTAATTTGCATGGCCTGCATCTGCATTTGCATATCAAGCATGATTGGCTCTTATGTTTTATGATGCAATTACACTTGTCTTAGATGTGACAAGACTAATTCAGTTTTCTGTGATTTTTTTTTTTTTTTAGCTCCCTCTGTTTTTTTTCTTTTTTTTAAACAATACAGTGAAATCACTGAAGTGACATTTTCAGACTCAGACCAATATATAATCGGAGATTTATATTACTCAAACGTTTCTATAGTAACAACTCATTCAGCAAAAAAATTCCACAAAATCTAATAAAAAAAGACCCCAATATGGTGAGTTTTTCTATGAGGAGATTTTATTGAATATTCTTGGAAGGAGACTCCAGTTTCAGTGGTTTGTATTAGTTAGCAAGACAGAGGACTTCGAGGTTTGAAGTTTCTCAGTAACATGACAAGTTGTGTTGTTTTTTGTCTTATTAATTTCAAAAGAAGCACGTTTGCCTCGCACCTCCTGGGTTGGACGTTCGAATCCCGCCTCCGTCCTGTGTGTGTGTGTGTGGAGTTTATGTTCTCCCCGTGCTTCGGGGGTTTCCTCCGGGTACTCCGGTTTCCTCCCCCAGTCCAAAGACATGTGTTGTAGTCTGATCGCATTTCCAAATGGATGGATGGATGAATTTCAAGAGGAAGCAACTGTAACGTGACATAAGTGATATTGTACTAACATTGAATGTAACTATAAATGGATAAAAAATATGAACTGGAATTCATAAATGTACAAATTTTCTGACGTGATGTTATTGGAAAATAATCAACTTCACCACTCCACCCTGTCGTTGATTATTGTTCCATAACAGCACATCCTGAAATGGTTTATTCCTTACATATAAACTGCTCCTTCTCTCTCTCTCTCTCTCTCTCTCTCTCTCCCTCTGTGTGTGTGTATATGTACCTGACCCGCTCCTTTATTCCTGGCTTTGTGCTGTGATATATTTTTTTTTTAGAAACCCATCACCAAAGTGGAGCTTCATGCTTCTTAAGCCCACTCTCTCCTCCATCCTCCTGATCGAGCATGAACCGGAGCATGGCTGCCTCTTTGTCTCGTCCCGAACGCTGGACAGCAGTAGCAATGCCACCCTAATGCGATCCACTTACACCCCCAGCAGAAGGCAGATGACTCTACACTCTGGCATGTCGCCCAGGCGGCTGGGAAATCTGTGGCCTAATCGCAGATTTAACCCTCCCCGCGCCCACTTTCTCTCTCTCTCTCTCTCTCCTTTACTTTATTTTTCTTATCTCAATAGTGCAATCTTTGAGCTTTTCTTTAAAAAAAAAATGCATTTATCTATCCCCAAAATGATTATCTCTCATTTATCGCTCTGTTATTAAGTCTGAGGAAAGTGTTTCACATACAATAGCTCAATCAGCCAATCGGACAAGGCCGCCTGATTCGGGGTCTCGGAGGACCAGCCACTCTGGAGATGATCCCAGATTGTTAGCTCTGGATCAGATCTCAGATTAGAAGATCTCAGCGTGTTAGCTTTAGCTCAGGACTCAGCTTGTTACACCGGGTGTATGTTCACTTCCGAACAAGCTTCCGAGTCGTCGGAAAAGACAGAACGCGTCTGCAGTTTCTACACCACAGACAGCCAGTCTTTGAGAACACCTAGCGACGTCTTCTAATAGAAACAATCATATCATTGCTATTAATTGCCATTGTGCATTTTCACAGATTCGATTACTATTAGCCAGCAAGCTAAAACAAGCTACCCTGGCAACTTGCCTGAAAAGTCATATTAATAAGCATTCAAAGAGCTTTACTGCTATCTAGCTAGCTAGCTAATGTGACGTAACCTGGCAACCCACCTGAGAGGATTTTTAATTCATATTCAATTTAGTAAAGGTTCAAAAGATTTACTGTTAATGCTAATTAGCTTGCTAGCTAATGTGAGCTAGCCTGATAGCACATCTGAGAGGGTTTTTAAGTCATATTTTTACAAAAAAAAAAAAAAAAAAAAAAAATTATTAATATATTAATAAAGGTTGAGAAGGTTTACTGCTCACAGCAGCTAGCTGGCTAATGTTAGCAAACCTGGCAACATACAAAAAAAGTCATAAAAAACAGAACTTTGTCTTGTTATGGTTTTGTAATTTGGACTTTTCTGTCAAATGTGTGTGAAAAGCTTCTGTTCTTCTTTTGCACTCACAAATTGTGTTAACTTGTTGTACAATTAGCTGGCTATGCTAACTGTCTGATTGGCATACTGTTAGCTGAAACATCCTTGCTCTTTTGGTGCATTTTTTTTTTTATTCTGTTCAAATACAATCTTTGCTTATAGGATCTCAACTGTTAGCTTTTAGTTCATGCCTCAGCTCTTATGATCTCGGTTAGTTAGCATTAGTAGTTGACTCTATTTGAACGTGTTTTAGCGTTAATGCTTAGCAGTAACCAACCGCTCTGACTGCCTCTCCCAGTCTGATCACCATTAGAAGTAGATTTTTGAGGCTTCCACTGGCGCCATGTCAAATTCTGAGTGCATCTTCACCCAAAGAGTCCCGAAACACACCTGTGAATTAGCATTGGCGTTAGCCTCTAGCATGCTAAAGGCTTCTTGGAACCGAAACGCCACCGAATATTAATAACCGTGCACCTGTAGGCTCATCAATGGCTGTAAGATTAGCATCATTTGTTTGTGCTGGGTCTTGAGGCGAAAGAAAGGAGAACAGGAAAGGGAAACGAGAACCACAAAAAAAAAAAAAAGCGGGCACCTTTTTTTGTTTGGCGCTGTGACTGAAAACAGCCATTCATCATCGCTCCTTGATCAACGAGGACATGTAGGGAAAAAAAAATAAAAGAAACATTCAGTGGAACAAAAAGGGGTTTGGGTTTAGAATAAACATGCATTATTCTCCCAAACAAACCATCCGGCGGGCGATGGAGTCTTCTGCAATGAAGACATGATGTGTCATGATAATTAGGAGGCCGGACAAAAGGCGTTCGTTAATGAGCATGCAAATTTATGCAAAACAACCCCCCACCCCACTTCTCAATATTTCTGAAGCAGGCTGAGATGCGTAGAGCTTTTTTTTTCCTCTCCTCTCCATTTTTTTCCTCTCTCCCTCACTAACTGTTCCATTTATCCTCATTGCTCCACGCTCTAAAGAGCTGGCAGATGAGTGCAGCCGCTAATGTAGGAGGCTACAGGTCGAGAGAGGGAGGGAGGGATGGAGACAGAGAGAGAGAGAGGGAGAGAGAGAGAGAGAGAGAGAGAATGCATGATATACCTACAATGCATCCCTAAGCCTCATCATCCCCTGACACACAAAAACAAAGCTGATTGCACACCCCACCCCCCCAATAACACACACACACACACACACACACACACACACACAAAGCCTTTATAGTAATTACTTCCAGATGCAGTCATAGGCTTTCAATGGGAGTGACAGGGGTCATGCTTGTATGAGTGTGTGCGCGTTTGTGTGGACATGTGGGTGATAATTACTGTGCGGAGGGTCGACGTCGGGGGAAAAAAAAAACGTGTGTGAATCTCGACGCTCGGGTTTGTGTGAGCACATATGGAGGGATAATGTGTCGATGTGTGTACATGTACTTGACAGGGGCTGATGCAGTGGCTTGTGGGTAAGTTACCGTCGTCAGGATTTGGGCTCTCTCCAAGCAGATGGCGTGTGTGAATTCCAGCCATATTGTGGTTTTTGGACGAGACTACAGCTCGAAGCTCGGAGCTGTCGTGCGTTTAAGAGGAAGAAAACTTTCTTTCTGCATCTACATGACTCCATTATATATTTCTCTTCCTCTGTTCCTGTCGTACATCCTCTTTCTCTTTGTCTAGCACTTTCTCTAACTTCATTTCTGCACAATCTGGCTTCTTTCCTTCACTTGCACCATCATGCTAAATTTTTTTTTTCACCTTTGCTTAAGCCTGGCCAACTTCTTAAACTTCTTTAAAATGGCAGGTGTGCTGCATTTATTCTCATTTCTGCTGGCCTGTCCATGCTTCTCTCTCATTTTTGCACTCTCCTTCATCAAGAGAAATGTCCATACCTTTTTTTTTTTTCATAAAACCCACCACTCTATCACCTCTTTGGAGGACAATATTGGCTATGTTAGCAGTATATAAAGTTACATATTTATCAGATAGTATAGAAAAGGGAAAAGAAAAGGAAATGAATCAAAGGTATGTACAAATACATACATAAATTAATACATTATTCAGTTAAAAATTATATTTAAAAATAGGACAGAAAATAGGAAAAAAAATACTGTGCACATATCCACACTCTTACTTATTGAAACAGCTTCCAAACACACACACACACACACACACACACACACACACAAAACTTACTCATTAGTCTTTCAGGTTATTTAAAAAAAAAAAAAGGCCATTTTAAACCCAACTCCTAGAAGTGCAAAAAAGAGAAGTAAAGGCAGAAGACAGAAGATGGTCTTCCTTCAACTTCTCCTTTTTCCTTCTCTTTCCTTTTTCTCTTTCCTTTGTATTTGACACTAGAGAGTGACTAAAGAAAAGAAGAAAAGTGTGCACAAAAACATTTCAAAACCATAAGGTTCATGGGACATCTTCATTTCAGTCAGACTCTTGAGGAACAAAAGTGAAGAAAGAATTACGCTTTTAAAATAAGGTTCCATCTAGAACCATTTTTCTAGAACCAGTTTGGTCCCTTTGGGGGAACCTTTACGATACTATCCAGAATCCTAAAACAAACGGTTTCCATTTCCATTTTAAAAGTAGTACTCATTAACCTTTAACCTGTAAGGAACCTTTATTCTAAAAGTGTATATCGTCCTTCAACTTCTTCATGCTCTTTCTCTAATTTTCCTTCCAAGCATTTGGTAAAAGAGAAAAAGAAAGAGAGAGGGGGGGAAAGCAGAAAGACGCTTCAAAGACGTCTCCTTCAGAAGTCCATGGGACGTCTCGATTTTGGCCAGAGGGAAAGTTAATAATACATCTCTTTAGAGGATGTGGAAAATATTCAAGATGTCAAACTTGATTTGGATGTTTAAAAAAGGACGTATATTTAGGGGACAGACCATGACAGGCATGAAATGGACTAATAACATCAGGACAGACTCAATAATAAGCGTCCATGGTCGCTCTTTGGTAAGTTCATGTCCAATAGAAAAAGGACAAAACTGCAGATATTGAATGGAGACCAAAAAAAAAAAAAAAACCCACACAAGGTGAGATGTTTATGGTGTGTTACAGTACAGATGTGGAGCAGCTGGTTAGATGGAAATGTTATATATTTGAGAAAGGTTCTAACGGCTCGTCCACCGTCCTGCTTTTGAGTCTTGGAGAAAGAAAGCAATTGAGGAAAATTCTGATATTTTTGGATTCACAGTGTACACTAATAGCTATGGCTTTTAAATAAACAATAGTCACCGGAAACTGTATATCTATTTGTCCGCACACCTGTAAAGCTTCAATCACAAAACGCTGCCTCCCAAATTTCTCTTTTCCACAGGTTCCCGCACTGTACTACCGGCAACAAGGATTAATTGCTCTCAATTAATAATTAATTGTTCTCTCAGCACCCTTTATGCGCGCGAGTGCGTGTTAATTCGCTCGCGTGAAGGCACAATAGGCGCGAGAATGAGATTATTGTGCATGAATGGCCGAGCTGTTTGTCAGGTAGAGATTATTGTAGCGGTGAGACAATAAGACAAGCGTGACAACAAAGAGGCGCTTACATGCAGGCAGCAAGCGCTTCCTCTCTGGCACATGGAGGGTTTTTTTTTTTATCCTTTTACAAATAAATGAGGTGAACGCCCTCTGAAATGCACGCGCGCCAATTTACTTTATTAGGATTCCATGTTTTCCATCATAATTAAAGCTTCTCACTTTTCTGCCACTTGAAGAAAAAGAAATGAGGCAAACAAAGCACTAATCTGTGTTGCACGTCTGCTGAAAAACGGAGAGAGGGAAAGAGAGAGAGAGAGAGAAAGTGTGTGTGTGTGTGTGTGTGTGTGTGGTCTGTATAAGAGAAAAAGGGTATTTCCACTGATTGTGACCCTTTCTGAAATTGCGCTTTTCCCTGTCCCCTCAGCGGTCCGTACACATTAGACGATCACAATGGAACGGGTCACTAATGCACCACCTTGTTTCTGCCTCTCTCTCTTGTCTCCCTCGCTCCCTCCCTTCTCTCTAAATTCAGTAATTACCCATCTGCTGGGGCGCCCATAATAGCACTCACAAGGGTTCTCCACTGGGTGAGTGTGTGTAGCGCTAGGACAGTAGTCTCAGTAACAGAGCATTACCATCTCACTAGCTCATCTCACTAACTTTCAACAACACCTTTCTGACACTTCTTTATCTCCCCTCCTTCTCTCTCTCTCTCTCCCTCCCTCCCTCCTTCTCTCACTTGTCTCAATAGGTCTGGGGGGGACATGTCCCTTTAATGTACGGCGGGGAGGGAATTGTCCTCATGAAATTATGTCTAGTCGGTGCATCTTGTTGTTTTCAGTGTGTTTGGATGCTTTTGGTTCTTATATATATGACTGAAATTTGGTTTGAAATTTCTACCACTTTGGTTTAACTGCTTATAGTCCCAGGTTATTACTAAATTATTTACTTTTAAGAATTTAGTTATTATAGTAACTACATCTGCTTTGATTGCTTTTTTTCTACTTTTGCTGCTGTGGATGGACCCACCAAAGATTTGCGCTTCCGAAAACATTTCACGCCTTTTCCAGAAGGAAATCTGACCAGTCCCACCCACTCCCACTAGGGGTGTAAAGATCCAAGTTGTTAAATATCGAATCTTTGCCTTATGAATCAAAATCATATCATACAGCAGCAGATTTATTAGCAGGCTCAGTGGTGTTGTCAAATTTTAAATCATTGCCTTATGAACTGAAATCGTATCATATAGAGGCCTGAGGTTTAACCCCGTAACTCCCACAGACACTCTTGACCAATCCCACCTGCTCCCCCTGGCATTATTGATTGTACCTTTCTGTGATATTTTCTGACACTCTTACTTGAACCTGTTTCTCAAAATATAAACAGATTAGCCATTTAAACCACCATGACTATGCCCAGGATAAAGCATTTACTGACAGTGAATGAATGAAAGCAGTAAATGTGTCACGCAGAGCCGAACTAATCGTCATATACGCTGTCCGATTAATGTGACATGTCTGACCCGCCTGCTTTCCCATGACTTTTTTTGTTAGAATCCTAGCCACAATGCATATCTCAAGTGCATGCCCAAGTCTCACCTGTACTTCAGAGGATACTCTTACCTGAATACTGTAGATTTGTACATAAGAACTGCTGCTGCAATCATGAAGACTGTCCTGTGCTCATCCCAGGATTCACATATGGATCTCCTCATATGGAACATCATTTCAAAGTTTTACTTTCTACACCATATTATACTCTTGGGAAAAAAGCATTCCTTTAAAAGTGGTCTTTAGACAGTTAGACAGTTTCCCCTGATAGAAAAACAAAAGAATCCCTTTTTACTCTGTTGTAGAGTTTTTACATAAAACCCGTTAGGCTTCCCCAAGGGAGACAAACCACAGATCACTTTACAGTTCTACATTTAATTTCATTTTCCTCTGTTTTAGGGTTCTACATACAACTTTTTAAGGTTCCCCACTGAGGAACAAGCCAAAGAACACTGTATAGTTCTAGACTGATCTAGATTTCCTCTGTTGTTAGGTTCTACTTCAAACCTTTTTGAGTTCCCAAATGGGGATAAATGAAAAGAACACGTTTTAGATTTAACTTGTTTTTCTCTGTTGTAGGATTTTTTAGGATCCCCAATGGCAACAAAGTGAAGAACACTTTATAGTTCTAGATTTATCTTGTTTTACCCCGTTGTAGTTTTCTACATAAAATCTTTTAAGGTTCCTCAATGTATATAAAACAAAGACTACTTTAGAACTTTAGATTTAACTTGTTTCTCTCTGTTATTGGGTTTGTACAATAATTTATAGCTCTAGATTTAACTTGTTTTAGCATTCTATGTAATACTTTTTAAGTTCTAAGAATTTAGATTTAACTGGTTTTCTATTTTTGCAGGGTTTTACTTAAAGAATTTAAGGTTTTCCAATGAGAATAAGCCAAAGAACGCTTTAGGGACTTGTTTTCCTCTTGTATCGTTCTACTTAAAACCTTTTAGGGTTCCCCAATTGGGATAAGCCAAAGAATGCTTTAGATCAGGCATACATATATTTTTTGGTGTATATTAAGCTCGTGTGAATTCGTATACATTTTTAATAGTAAGTCCACGTTGAAAAGAGAAAGGAGAGACAGGAGAAACAACAGGACACACGAGTACCTGCAGAAAGAGTTCACCTCGTGCAGGTCACTTATGACTGTGAAGTATCTTTTGTTTGAAGGACACTCCAGAGTTTCAGCTATGGGGCATCTCACACTGCGCAAATGTTGCTGGTTTCCATGACTTCCCCATGCCACGGTGCCTCAACACTTCATTAAAACAGTGCTGATGGCAAGTCGTGCTTATTTAGGCCAGTTCATTACAGCGGTGACACTGCGGCCTCCAGTGTAAATGATTGTGTGACTGAGCTCGGAGCTACGAGAGTCTCCTCAGGTAAATGACAGCACGGTCTGGAGTGAGGGCTCGCATTCACACTCAGGACTCGGAGAGACAGAAAAAAAAAAACCCAGAGGAGTGATGAGATAAGTGGCGGAAAGAGCTGGATTGTAGAGAAGAGAAGAATGATGGTAGTCGTGTTCCTAAAATTCAAGTGCCATTTTGATTATTAAGAGTCTGAATTCTATCCAGGTCCATTAACGCTGTTTTTACTCTCTTGACGACTCGTCTTGCTTTTTGTTCAGCCACTCACACAATGAAACCAGCCCTCCTTTATTTTACTTCACCAATGGTGTCTTTTTTGTGGTATAATGAATTAAAATAAATACTAGTCATTTTAAACCCACTAACAGAAATGCTATTTAATGAATTATCTAATGAGCAAGTTACATTTTAAATTCACTTATTCACTTCATAATCAAGACTATTTAGATTATTAATGAGACAGTTCGACTCGGGGAATACAGCGATGATCAAAACCAAGTGAACTTAATTGGTAATTAAGGACTGTCCTGTATGCTGTTCCTTCCAGATTTTTAGCCATCTTTCATGAAATGAAAAAATAAAATCATGAGTAAACTAACCAATTAGCCAATTGGAGCAGGAAGCATCTCTTCGTATTCTTCATCAACCATCAGTAATATTTTCCTTCGCTTAATGACCCAATGTCCCATAATTAGAGCAATTTTACCGATCCAATAGTTTGGTAAACCAAAGAGCAAGTCTAAGAGCTGTACTTTCCAAGAAAAATAGAAATAATGGAAACAATAATGTATTGGAGTTACAAGAAAACAACGGCGTTCACCAACCCCCCCCTTTCTTAACCTTCACTATTTGTAACTTTCCTATTTTTGTTGGCTTTTATTGTTATTACACACATGTGTCCAGTACAAGGAAATGCTTTTCTTCACATATCCCAGCTTGGAAGGAAGTTGGGCTCAGAGTCCAGGGACAGCCATGATACACCGTCTCCGGAGCAGTTGAGGGTTAAGGGATTTGTTCAAGTTACAGTTTGGGTGGTGCTGAGAATCTCAACCTATGATGGACTGGCATCCCATCCAGGGTGTTATTCTCACCTCATACCCAGCATTCCTGGGATCAACCACCACCCTGACCAGGATAAAGTGCTTACTAAAGATGACTGGACTAATCACTAAACCTTCACTGGCCCCAAAACTCTGATTCTGGGCTTTCAGGAGTGTGAGTTTTTAGGAGTACGCACTTAGAGTAACTGATGAATTACTGATGATTACTGCCTTGTTAAGAAATCAGGAACTGTCAATTAATAATTTTTTTATAATTCCAATCAGTAAATCCTGTTCTATGTCTGAGCATTTCTCCTGTTTCTATGGCCTTTTTTTTTTTTTTTTTTGGTGGATATCCTTTGTTTCACAGTGTTTAAACATAAGGCATTTTATTTCACTTGAACAACTTGAAATGAAATATATTGCTCTAGAATTAGAATTAAATTAAATTATGAAATAGCGTAAAGTGAACTATTTTATTTGGAAAAACAACTTGCATAGGGCTTGTATGGCTGAAATTTGACATAAACACATTTTTTTTAAAAAGTGTAATTGTTGGTGAAGTGATATAGTGAAGTTTTCTGTAAGGAGAAGTTTATTTAAATTTTATGGAAAGAGTCTCTAGTGTCAGCTCTTTATAACTGTCAGTTGTAATGTGTGTAATGTACTGGGAGGCAGGACGCAATTGCTTGTACTCAGCATGCTGTTGTTAACATGCATAAGATGTTATAAGATAAGAGATAATCCAATAATCATTGTCAATGGCCACAGGCAGACAACAATAAGCTAGAATAATCTATGAACAACAACAAAAACACGAGCAAGGGTCAAAACCAGGAAGTCATACAAGAAACAGGAAACATGGGAAACAAGGCTTAGGAACACACATTAACAATGAACAAGACCTCTCCAAGATACAAAGGAAACAAAGAGTATAAATAGACAAACTAACCCAACTCAGAACAGGTGCACACATTAGGTAAACAGACCAGTGACAGGACAGGGGTGGAGACATGGCAATTTAAACAAAAAGCACATTTCATGAACTCGAAGCAAAACATGAAAGCAGCACTTGTTGTTAATGGAAGTTAATCAACACCAATCATGTTTTATTCCTTAAATTCTATATAAACTGTGTGTGTACTTGAAATTGGTTGCAATTACTACACACTTTCTTTTCAAATACTAGATATTTACTATAATGTTTCAGAATATCGAAAAGTATTGAACTGCACGAACACCTTGCACCAAAACTCAAAAAAAAAAAAATCCTGATGCTGTGAGATTTACATGACTAATATTCGCAACATTTCCACCGTCCACAGGAACATCGGTGTGGCTGTTGTCTTTTCCATGACCTTCATTAAGAACAGCAACAAGGCACTGAAATAACAAAAAACGTTCCTGTTGTGACTTTTTCAGTCTTTCACACACACAAAAAAAACCCCCATCGCCCTCACACACCTTTATTCCCTGTCCCTCCGTGATTAAAACAAGCTCCTGTATTAATCTGTTGTTTCGAAATGATTTAATCCGTGTGTCAAATATTTACACGGCGATGCTCTCACCTCGCTAGTCCAGGAGGACTCTTGGGTTACTGTGGCAACAAATAAAGCAAGACAAATACCATCGTCGTCGTCAGATTATCCTGATGTTTATCAAATATATAATTGTCGTGAGATAGAGGCGGGTGACCTTTGTGTTCTGTTCCCTAAATGCAGATGAGGGATTAGGATCGTGCGCTTGTGTGTGTGTGTGTGTGTGTGTGTGTAGGAATGAAGTGTGTGCTAGGATGCTGATTGAGCTTGAGGGTGTTGAGGTGTTTTTTTTTTTTGTTTGTGGACTGAAAGAAGCTGATACACAGGGGTGTTTTCTTTGTGTGTGTGGAGGTGCATTATGAAATGCTTACCGATGTAAGAGTAATCAGGACCCGCTGGGGTCTCCCCCGGGGTGGGCTCGAGTGAGCGGAGCTAACCTATTTTCTTTGGCAAGGTTGGAGAGTCACAAAGAGCTGTTGTCATCTCAACACGCTCGCTTTTTCCTTCGCATCTCTCTCTGTATCTCTCCCCTTGTTGTTGTAACACGCTGCAATAGTGGATAGATGTGTCTGCTGTAAAGTGCGTGTTCAATTTGGGTCAGCGTAAGACACGACGACCTATCCGACGGCGCTGTCCGCTCTCCTTCGCTCATTCGCTAAACACCTTTGGCTGAAACGATGGCTTCGTTTACACAAACTACACAAGCACCAAGGCCTCTACGTAACAAAAGTGCACTAGCTGTATTTGTTTAGTGCTCTAAGTATCTGTACTTGGATTTGGATTTAAAACATGGAGTGGGCGTGGCCTAATCACACAAACGTCGCGGGATTGTCACGCCATTTTTTTTTAACGACAATATCACAAAACAGGATGTCATTCTTAGCAATAAAACCAGCTTCTATTGAAAAAGCTGGCCTGAAACTTTACTATGTAGAATTACATAGAAACTGAGATAATAATAATAATAATAATAATAATAATAATAATCATAAAAACAAAATTGTAATTATGTTTCTACACTGAATTTTCATTTTCCTCTATGTTTTTGGTTTCAGAGTATTGATGTAGTAAAAGTGAAAAATTAATTATCAGGGCATATTACCTAGGTTGTGCTGTACAATAGATATTTTATGTTAAATATATATATATATATATATATTTCAAATCAAAATGGCCAAAATAGCCCCAGACTATTAAGAGCTATGTATGAACCTCGGAAAACACTGGAAAAAACAACAGATGTAGAAATGTAAGCTGCGTCAACATGGTGTGTGAATTCTGACTCTAACAGTTCCTCAACCTCAACTACATCACTCAAGTCTCATGCCAGTTTTTTTTGAAAAACTTTTTGTTTGTACCTGCCTACGATATTTTCAAATTCTTTTAGTTCAATTTCTGCAAAATATAAACAAACCAGTAGCCTAATTTAAACCAGCACGACCCTGAAGGTCTGTCTTTGGCCCTCAAGCATCATATTTGACCACTCGAAAGAAAAAAAAACGACACGTCATATCGAGTGACACTTTCGCTACGTCCCACAGGATCCCAGTCCTGATACACACCTCTAGTCTCAACCCTGTGAACCTTTCTGACAAGCTTTTTTAATAATAATTTTAAAAAAAGCCCAAATAGCACACGTTCTATTCATATCTGTATTTGAATCCATTTACAACACAATAATGTATTCGTATTCGCTTCCATTTCTACTCTATGTGGATTCGGAGAGCAATTTCCAACACCTCAGCTGAATATTCCGTTTCAAACCTGGTACTATTGTTACGTGACATTATTGAAATAATGGTACAACAATCCAGTGTTTTTCACCATGCATGAATCCTTTTTGTACAAATTTAGCTTGAAACCCAGAAACCCGGCCTGCAGAAGAGAAGAGCCGTGGTATCACACCTCCATTCAGCCTGGAGTGTTTCTCCTCCTGCGCTCGAGTGCCTGCCGCTCGCATCCCCGCCAATTATATGGTTCTACGTCCTTTTGTTTAACCGATGTCCGCTGGACTTCTCTGCTCTCGTCCTCCTCTCTCGTCCCTCTGTTTTCTCCACTTCATCGCGCCATCCTCCATTCTTTCGGAATCATTAACGATAACCCATCAGTCCACTTGTCTTCCTCTAAGTGGTCAGTCTATTAGGAGTATAATTAGCATGCCGCCTCCAGAGAGCCCGACTTCTGTCCGTCGAGAGAGTTTATATAATGGAGAAAAAAAATGTTCGAAAATATAGGAATAATCTTTCTGATTTGGTAGATATACACTTACTTGTGTTTGCATGAATTTATTTGCTTTTGATTTTGTTAGAGTATAATTGGTATACTTCTTCTATTAGTCGTTTTAAGCTACTCCGTATACAGTAGGGTCCGAAAGTCTGAAAAAAAATCCAGTGTTGCCCAATTACATCTATATTTCCCAAACAAGCATTCACCCTTCTCTGAGTGAAAGCTTTACCTGCTAGTAATACATAAACTCATAGCATATAGAGAGCTGTATTTAGAACTGATTTGACAGAAGTTGCAAGAAGACATCATGTAAAAAAAAAAAGACAAAAAAAAACTTTCCTCAAGTTCCTCTGCATTCCCTGCATGTGAAATCCCAAAGCGAATACTACGATACAAGAAGATCTGTGTATATAGTTAAAGTATAAAATCTATTTAGTATACCACAACGCTGTTAAATTCTCGATTCTGATTGGTCAGAAGGTGTGAATTAATATTCTATAACAGCAGTAATTCAAGTTCTAATATGTTATTGTGTCTATAGAAACAACTTACAATATAAAGGACTTGTATAGCAGACGCTCCAAATAATCTGAAGCTAATAATAAACAGAGTAATAAACGTGTTTTATTTAAAGAAGGAAAACGTATACGTGTTTACTGTATATGGTGAAGTTTTCTGTAAGGGGACATTTAGGTAACATTTACGGAAGGAGTCTCCAGTGTCAGGAACAGTTTCCCGAGATGCATTGGGCTGCATTTTTTTTGTCTGAACTTCAAAGAGAGAAAAAAAGAGAGAGGCTGCTGATTGAAAGACTGTTTATAACGACTGCTGCTATAAGGTAAGTGAAAACTTATTTCACGGAGGTTCCACAGCATTAAATGTAACTATAAATGGATAAAAAGTACCATTTTTTAAATAAATAAAGTGTTGGCAAATTGCTGAGAGAAATAAAACATTTCCGGATGTGCTTTATAGGTTGTGGTTGATTATTTTCCTTTATCAGCACACCCCAAGTGTTTTTATTCTGTACATATACAATATCATATTAAAGCAAGTTATTCAGTAACTCCAGTGTGTAAGTCTGAGCCCACAGAGAGTCCTGGGAGTTTAAGGTGTTATCCGCGTCGTTAAACTGGTCTTAACACGTCATCAGTTTTTGTGGCTCTGTGATTTTTCCATTCCCTTGTTTATAAGTGTGTGTAAGCTCGTGTGTGTTTTTTATTAGCTGACACATTGATGAATAACAGTGTGAATAACAGTGCGAGATAAAAAGCCAAAGCTGTAGTATTTGGGTGTGAACTGAATCGGTTATTCTTTCCACAGTATTTTTGGTCCACAGCGTGCCTTGGAACCCCCCCCACACACACACACACACACACGCACACACACACAAACACGCAAACACACATAGCATGAGAAAGAAAAGGGCGATTTCATCCAGGCTGACCCAACTTACCTGGCAGAGCGATGGGGGAGGGAGACATTGGACACTGGGCTGAGTGGCCTGGAGTGAGGTTAGCCAAAGGAGAAACATGCAAGGACACACACTCTCACTCACTCACTCACTCACTCACTCACACATACAGACACACACACACACACACACACAAACAAGAACACACAACATGCATACAACAAAGAAAGCTGTAGGAAGGTGGTGGTGTATATATAGCGTACTTTCAAAAGAACAAATCCGAACAGGTGGACTCGCGATGGAGGATAGAGAGATGATTAGATAGACGGAGGTGATTAGATAAACGAGAGTAAAACAGCGAGGCAGACTGTGAAATGAGGAACAGTAGGAAGAGCTGCCTGCTGTGTCTCTGTCTCTGCACAGGTAATATATGAGCTGTTTGATGGTTGATAAATAGGCAAGACTGGGTCCGGTGTCATAAAACACACCAGCGCTGCCAAATAGTGATGGATGAATAGAAAGAGAGAGAGAGAGAGAGAGAGAGAGAGAGAATGCTTAAACAATAGCATGGGCTAAACATCTGATTGAACTGAATTTTTCCAACAAAAATCCTCATAATTAAAGTAAGAACAGCAGTCGTGTTGTCAAGACAGAAGCACTGGCTATACTGTGACTGCGCAAAATTAACATTAGCTACCGAAATAAAGTTAGTAACTAGTTACTTGCTAGTTAAGCTAGTGATAGTGATGGTTTCCTAAAAAAAGCTGGTAAAGAATCCTCTCAACACTCTTCAGTAAGTTTGATTTGAGTTCAAAAGGTACACCCATATTTACACAGGTAAAGTTCCTCGTATTCAGAACCGCGATATGCACCTGCTTAAGTTCATGCTTCCGATGTTGCCCAGTGTTTTTTTTTTTTTTTCCCCAAGCATCACTTTTAAATTCAAGCATTTCCTTTTAAGCCTGAAAGAATATTGGGATAGAAAATGCGGACTGAAGACGGATGTTTTTCCTTTACTGTGAAATGTAATATGATGGAAATTTAAAAATGAAAAATATGACTAATACAATAAAATATGATTTAGAAGCTAGCAAACATTCAAATAAACACTTCATAGAAGTTGAGTATATTGCTAATCTACTGCTGCATGAACAGATCTAGTCGTAATTATCCATTGCATATTTGGTTTAAACTAACAATATGGCTTTTAATGTCATTTATTCTACTGATTATAAAATAGCACTTGATCCAGCACATCATATTTTTTTTGCATTAACTACAGTGGAAAAAACGTGACACGTAGGCAGGGGTGAAAAGCGCTTTATCTAGTGTTGAGTGTTATGAGAAAACTAAGTTGTGCCATGAATGAATGTGTAATGTGTGCATTTGATGTAAGCTATTTTATCGTGCTTTTAATTTGCTATTTTGATTTCATGTATTTTACACGTTTTCGACTCTAACAACAGCCGAGTAAGACTTAATAAGAGTTTATAATAGTTATAATGTCTATACATTTTTAATAGCTCATAATGTATTACATAAATGACATGATAGCGTTAATATCTTTGTTTGCATTTGCTTTGTTTTGTAGATTGTTTTCCTTAATTTTCTAAAATTCCAGTAAAATAGTGTATAACGGATGAAGATGGAAAAAAGGGAGCTGAGAATAATCATGTGATAATCACGTAGATAATCATAAAGCGAGGCTGTGTTTGTGTGTGAGTGTGTGTGTGTGTGTGTGTGCGTGCTCAGGTGTCTCTGTCCATGTGTGAGAGGATTCATGTCGCCATGCATGCATGTACATCTGGATGCACCCCTGAGAGCTCTGGAAAGAATTATGTGTGTCGATGATAACACCGAGCCGACGTCACACACCAGGCTTGTTTTCCCCCTCCCAGGTTTCCCAGCATGCATTCTGTTTTTAATAACAGGTTTCGAATCAGCGGACACCCCGGAACGTTTCTAGCTTTAGCTCAGGAAAACAGACATGACTGTGATGAACAGGCCTCTAAACATCAGCTAGTTTATGAGTTTCAGAGATCTCATATCTATCTATCTATCTATCTATCTATCTATATATATATATATATATATATATATATATATATATATATAATCATTTAGCAATATGCTAACAAGCAGTGCAGTGTTAGACAAGGATGCTAATGAGGCAGAGGTTGTAAGAAAGGCTGTTAGGATGCTAACCCTGACTTCTCACACTGATCTTAACTGTTTTACAGGAGTGTAATGGTTTAAGCATTGAGAGCTGCAGTATCGGTGTTCACCAGGAGGCTGTGCTGCTGAGGGGACGGTAGAGGAAAGACAGAATTACACGATGGACAGAGAGAAGAATGGTGTGATGGATGACTGAACCATAATTTTTGCTATTTTTTTTTGTATTTATTGTATTAACGGTTCGAGTAGTGCCAAAGTATAGTGAATAGCTAGTTGAAAGTATACTAATCAACTAGCTCCATACCTAAAGAATTAGTTTATACTGTACACACTCAGCGGCCGCTTAATTAGGAACACCTGTACACTTGTTTGTCCTCTCATGAACAAGGCGTTTCCACCCACAGAAGTGCTGCTCACTTGACGTTTTTTTGGTTTTACGCACAACTCTGTGTAAACTTTAGAGACTGCGTGTGTAAATCCCAAGAGATCAACTTACCTGGCTCATAATAGAGTACATACAGCTGTATATTTACATATATTGGTTATGAGTTATGAGTACAGTAAATGGGTTTTCTCAGTTTTTATTGCAATTTGTAAACAATATTTATATTTATATATATATATATATACAGTTTGGGTATTCTTTTTTGATTTAAATTGTATGGTTTTTTTTTGTCTTTTTTTGACTACATTGACTACTGGTTATAAGTGGGTATTGAGTAAATGGGTTTTCTTTTTTTTATTTAATTGTAGTGGGATTTATTTATTTATTTATTTATTTATTCATTCACTTTAAATTTGATGAAAGTTTCCAGTTTCAATGGGTCATTTCTTTATTTATTTATTTATTTATTTACTCAGGACATTCCTGTCCTTGAATCTAAAGCACAAAGGTGACAGATAGAGATTAGATTTATTGGCTCTAAATCTATAACACACTATTAGAAAGAAAATCTAGAAACCTTGAAGTTTTCTTTTTTTTAATTGGTGGAAACGCTAAAACCAAAACCAGGGGGTTTTCCTTTGAGATTGGATTCGATGTAGAACCCATTTAGAAAGAAATGAACCCTTAACTATCTAAAGAACCCATGAGTGACCCTAAAATTTTATGTTTTTCACTGTGTATGGTCCAGCATGCGTCCTTGACATAAAAGCTACAGATGCAGCAGATTTGTATAACGAGTATGAAGAATGTTCCCAACTTCCTAGAAGTCGAAACAATCGGAGTTTGCTCGGGTGAGGCCATGTTGAGTTATTGTACTGTGGGTAAAGGAAGTGAGGAAGCGCAGAATGCAGAGGGCCGAGTGTGTCCCGCCGAGGGCCAGATGCATGTATTGGCTGCTCTGATGACAGTGTCAATGGCATTGATCCCACAGTTCTCCTAAAGCCACTGAACTCTACTCCAGTCAATGCACACACACACACACACACACACACACAGACACTCAATCTCTCTGCCACACACTCATTCTCTCTCTCTCTCACACACACACCCACACACACACACACATGCTCTCATGCTGATGCAAACAATCAGACGATGAGTGACCCTTGATTCCTACAATCATACCCCTTAGAGAGAGAGAGAGAGAGTGAAAGAGAGAGTGAGAGAGAAAGAGAGAGAGTATTTATGTGTGTGTGTGTGTGTGTGTGTGTGTGTGTGTGGTTACAGAGGGACATGTGTCAGATGACCTTGGTCACTGCTAAGGGGACCCAGTTTTTCTTGCCAAACCAATCAATAAGCTAAACAGGCTATTGAGGGCATGGGAAGCCAAACTCAAACACCGATAGGCTATCTGCCTTACCCAGAACCCACTTCTGTGCAAATATTGGAGCAGCGCATTTTTCACGGTGACTTGCATTTGGTGGAAAAAAAAAGGCTTTGAAAGCTTACGGAGATGGAAGAGAGACAGAAAAAAAGAGAGGGAGATAGAGAGAGACGGAAAGTCGGGCGGGGGGAAAAGAGCACGCTCAGGACACACTACTTTGTAAGGACATGCAGTGAAACAAAGGACACGAGTGTTAGAAAACGATTTTATTGGTTAAAAATGTAACCGCTATTAGGATAATTCAGGATGAGTGTAGTGTTGTAGATAGATTGTGGTAAAATATAGGAAAATAATCAACGTCAGGGTGGCGTGATACAGTCTGACACGAAGCGGAGTTGCTCGTACCGTAACAGTACGTTCCGAAGTGTTTTATTCCTCGTACACCACAGTGATTTGCCAATGCTTACACATTTTTATTTATTAGCGAATGCCACTTTAGAATTTTTTTATCCATTTATAGTTACGGTTGTTCCCTTAGCAGTTTCCTCTTTTTTCTCTGAAGTTAAGAAAAAAAATCACAGCTTTTCATGTTACAAAGAAACTGTAAAGCACAAATTCCTCCTTCCTGAAGCTATTCCTGTGTTTGGGGCAAACCGCTGACACTGGAGACTCCTTCCATGAATGTAAAATACTCATCACCTTACAGACAAGTTCGCAATATCAACAATTACACATGTTTTTGTTTATTCAGTTTATGTAGCCATGTGTCAGGCATTACTATAGAAACTATAGAAAACAACAATGTGCTGACCAATCAGAATTGAGAATTCAACAGCGCTGTGGTATAAAATAAAATAGTAAATACTGGACATAACCTTTAAACCTGACTGATAAAATGTTGGACTTTTGTGTTCTTATCCCAAGCGTGTGTGTGTGTGTGTGTCATTTGTGGGCCTCAGAGTCATCACTGAACTTTGCCTTCAGAGTTTCAACATTATCCTGCAATCAGAGGAAATCGGGCCAAAATGGCAGATTACATTTCACTCATGCCATTCAGGAATCAGAAAACTTCGACCTTGGATGTCTTACTCATCAATCACTGCTTTTAAAAATTTGATTTATTTAGTTAGTTGTATATACAGAAAGTACAACCTCCTTGAATTCTACGTTTTTATTAATCAGGGCCTAATTAACAATTTTGTGGTCCTCACCAACTTCTATAAACAAATAACCTCAAAAAGTAAACCAACATTTAGAAATCAGGTGGGAAAAACTAAGTGTACTCTTCCTACTTCCAAAATGATTAAGGGAATAATTAGCAGCCAGGTGTTAATTAATTAGTTAATCATCAAGAAGTGTGACTACCTCTATAAAAGCAGAACCTTTGGCAGTTTGGTGTTCTGGAGCACTCAGGTGTGTGTCTACATCATGCCAAGAAGAAAGGACATCAGCCATAACCTCAGAGAAGCAATTGTTGCTGCTGGTCAATCTGGGAATGGTTATAAGGCCATCTCCAAACTCACCATTCTACAGAGAGAAGGATTGTTTATAAATGGAGAGCCTTCAAGACAGCTGCCAATCTTCCCAGGAGTGAGCGTCCCAGCAAATTCAGTCCGAGGTCAGACTGTTTAATGCTCAGAGATATAAAGAAAAACCCAGGAGCTACATCATGTGACCTCCAGGCCTCTGTAAGCACATTAAATGTTTATGTTTACATTTACATTCACATTTATGGCATTTGGCAGATGCCTTTATCCAGAGTGACTTACAGAAGTGCTTTGAAATCTCTATCAATAAATACATTCTGATACTGGTTCACTAGGTCACGGGCTAAGAATACCATCAGTCCAAAAACTCTGTTGGGGAGGTAATATAGCAACAAGCACTCAGACAATACAAAGTTTTGTCTGTTCATGACCACACGATCAGAAAAAGACTGAACAAATATGGCATTCATGGAAGGGTGGCTAGGAAAAAGCTCCCAGGAAAAGAATCCCATTACTGCCCTGCTGTCACTGTTGGCTCCTTGAGCAATGCCCTTAACGCTCATCTCCTCAGTTCAATTGTTAGTTGCTTTTCATAAACACTTCTGCCAAAAGAATAAAACCTAAAATGTAAATGTGTTTCCAATGTGTTTCCAGTAAAATGAAGAACAGACATTTGTACTCATTTAAAAAGCTCGAGTGACTTGTCTGGTATCGCTGGGTTAATTATCAGTTCGGAGATCTGTTAAAAAAATGGAACTTAAGGTGGAACTTCTACAAGTCTGTTTGGAATGCAGATGTGACACCTGTGCATTCTGGGAATTTGACTGTTTCCCAAAAAGAAAAAAAAAAAAAAAAAAACGACTCGAGGCAACTGGAACAATAGTGGCCCAGTGTAGTGAGCAGGCTGCTCTAATGCCAGCTGTGCTGCCATCAATAATAAATGAATGACACATGCCAAGTTGTGTGTAGGTTAGACAGAGGGACAGCATCCTAAACACACACACACACACACACACAGAGTTATACACACACTCACAAAAAACAACACCCCACAAAAACAACGCCTTCTCCTGCCAAGCGGCTGTCGCATCGCAATCAATTTTAATCAAAGATAGAGGGGAAAAAACACAAAAGAAGAAACGGAGTGAGTGAAAGAGGGTCTTGATGATGAAAGAGATGAGATTAAAGCCTTTACATAGCTAGATAAAAGACAATTCAAACAAGCCAACCTTATGACAAAACCATTAATATGCAAGAAATTTGCAGACCTAGAAATACACTGGGAGCCAGTTGTCCTGCCACCACACTCATTCAGTGCTTTGAAATCATTTGAATCAATTCTCGACTTTTTAAAAAAATACTCAAATCAACTACTAAATCTAGAAGAAGTCATAAATCTACAATGAAAAAATATATGTACTTAAGATTTTGCTTGCAAGACTGATATATTAGAATATGAATATGTGTTAGAATATGGTTTTAATCACTTGCTTTAAATGTTAAAATTATCTTTACAATACAATGTTGTTTTTTTTTCTTCTCTTAAACGCAGCCACATGCTGCATGTCTGGGATCTAAAAATAGTTTTTAGCCGTGTGTATCCAGTAAGAGTGTGTGTATTAGAGGGTTTAGCAATGGACAAGGTCAGAATCCACACCGTCAGATCAGCAGCGGTCAGGGTAAATAAATTTATGATTATACATCACAACAAGGAAAGACTGGCAATTTTTAATTAATACCATCATTTTTTTCAGAAAATACGGCAGTTAGTAATAGATTCAGCAAACTACTGAATATGCATTTCACATATTTTAATAGTTACAAGGCAGGGAAGTCCTACTGGGAGTAGGTTAAAAAAAAAAAAAACGTAATAATTATAAATCTCTACAAAGCATTAGGAAATATTAATTAATACTGGAATCACAAACTAGTCCTAGAATCATAATCAAAGCAATATTAAAATAATAAAAAAACCTAATTACAAATAAAGAACTAAAACAACATAAACATAAAACTGATCATAAAATCAAATAAAAAAACACTTTTTTTCATTTTATGAGTTAAAAAACTTAATTAAGAAGAAACAATTTCAACTAAAAAGAAACAAAATAAAAAATCTATTTTATTCAGTCACATATTATTGTTTTAATGGTAAAAATAATATAATCCCTCAATGCATACATTATAGACTGAATGTATTTTGTAATTTTTAATCAAATAATCCATTAAGACTATAATAGCAGATAGAAACTGAAATATTGTATAACTGAAACTTCTGAAATAAAAGGATGTAAAACCTATAATCATAAAATCAAAATGAAGGCAATATAACATCAGCCATTAAAATTAATTTTTAATTTTTAATTTTTTTTATTGTAAAAATAACCACACAAAGGTGTATATATATATATATATATATATATATATATATATATATATATATATATATATATATATATATATATATATATATACTGTGTATATACACAGATTAGTGTTGAACCCTAAATGTCCCTGATTTGGGCCACATTTTAGGAGACAATGTGAGAACTTGACCTAGAAAACAAGACTAGAATAACCAGGAAACAAGGTGAATGAGAAATCAGGGAAGTAGGGGACTAGGACACTGGTAGGACTTTATATCACTTTAAATAGCTCAGTATACCATTTGTAAACACGGTAAATATTCAAGACACAACAGAGGTCAGTGGGAGTGGTGACTAGAGCTGGAGGAAAACAGGAAGTGAGCATGCAAATTGTTTTGCTAGTAGTACAACTGCATGGCACTAAATGCATTTATACCACAACGCTGTTGAATTCTAGGTTCTGATTGTTAATTCATTTTCCATAACAGCAGCTCTGACAATACCGCATCTACAAATCACAGGTTTATTTTAATGCACTCGCTCTAATAGGTTATGATTTCCATGGTAACAATGTACACAGGGACTTGTATGGCAGGGTTAGGGTTAGGGTTAGGGTCCACCTAATCTAAGAATAATAACAAACAGACTTTACATACTGTATGTGTTTTATAAATGTTGATATGGATATGGTGATATTTGCTTTAAGGAGCCATTTGTTTAACATTTATGGAAGGAGTCTCCAGTGTCAGAGCCTTGTAACAGTCAGAAAGGTTTAATTCCTTACTTGTCCCACTCTCGGTTATCAAAGAAAGGCTAAAACAATAAGAGTTGTGGCAGCAGGAGTGCTTATTCTTACTTAGTGTTATTATTAGTATTAGCGCTGCCAAGCTCTGCTTCTCTTCCTCCCAGCAGTGCATTAGCTTTTGGCTAATTATCTCTGGTTAACGGTTTTGGATTTGGGGGACTCTGAGTAATCAGCCAAGAGGTGGGGGCATGGAAGGATGGGTAGTTTGGCTTAATTTGTTTATCAACCCCTGAGGTAAGAATCTTGAATTTGGTTTTCATCAGGAAGTCATGGCTTGGAATCCCATAACCCAGTGGTGGGTCAGGGGTAGGGGGTAATATTGTCTAGAGTTTGAGATTTTGGTTGTAATACCCTCCAGAAGGACAATTCTACAGCCATGTATATCTTCTATTGCTTTATCTACGAATACCCCAATCTGCCATGGCTAAGAACCCCAGAAGATCAGAATTATTCTCCTAGACTTTTCATCGCAAGCATGGGTGGGGAGGCTACACACCGTTGGTTCTCACAGCTTTGTGGTTCATAATGGGTTCATGTAATGATCTCCAGAGCCAATGACATCTTCACACCTTTGCTATAGTTTTGTCTTTGTTAATGGCTTCCAATGAAGGATCTTCTGGATGTCAGTAGAATGTTGATGGAAAAAGTTCTGTAAATAGATATATTGTGGTAGAATGTTGGCTCGAGTGCGTTTCAATTGGACTTCCTGTGAGGAAACTTTACTTGTAAACATGACTCTTTAGAATGTTTCTCAAACTCCAGAACCATTAACCATCCAAGAAACCCACGAGGAACCTTTACAGCCCGTTTTGTATTTTTGTAAAAACTGCTCTGAGCTGAAAACTGGTAATTGGTAGTTGTTGTTCAAAGATCCCTGTTTGGACATGGAAGAATTTCTTTCTTTTTTTGCATGGACCAGCCAGGATGGTGTATTTGGTTACCAGACTGATTGCTGAAACATGCTTGCATTGGATTTCCTCTGGACAACCACACAGTAGGTTTTGGCATACACTTAAAATGTGAACCAGCAATTGATAAACTCTGAAAAACAAACTTCTAAAGAGCTCTATTCTAGTGTTATTTGCTTCCACTGGGGCACCAGAAGGAATTTCAGGCTACTTACCAGGTAAATGTTGGGAAAGAGGGTTGAGATTTGTCCCTTGGGGCCACTGTTTAGGATTTCCCGCATTATTCATGGGTTTGGGTCAGGTTAACAGTTGTACCTTTTCTGAAAACCTTCCAACCACTTTACAATCACCCTTGTGTGCAGTATTTTCACGAGATCCAGATCTCTCAGGTCGTGTTGCTGCCAACAAGGGCTGATTTGAAGGTTTGGTGCAGTATTGGTGCAGTTATTCCTTAGGCCCCTGGGCAGTCTTTAGGATACACCTACTCTTCCTACCTGTATTCTGATAAATCTTGCATCTTGTGTTACTATTCCCACCTCCTACAATATGATTGGCTAGTATTACCTAGACTTAAGCTGCCAATTGGACGGTTGTGGAAAATGGAGAAGCGAAAGTGGTTGTAGGTAAACAATTATGTTCCTTCTAAAGTTCCACCATTTCTATGGTCAATTTGATGGTACAAGTGACTTGTGAAGATGTTCCTTGTCCTGACGAGGATTGATAAATTGGATTAGTTTGACTAAGTCTTTCTTCAGAGCTTGGAAGGAAAGGCAATAGAATGATTGAATGATCTGTTCAGAATCAAGAAAAATGTTTTTTTCTTAAACCCATTGTGTCCATGTGAATGGAAGCATGTAATTTCAGGGATTTCGGAGACTCCTCGGAATCAGCGTAACCCACCACAGAGATGTGACGCAGCAGAACTAACACAGAGAAAATGGCCGATCTGCTCCGCTTCTCTTCCAACATAAAAGCAGATTAGTTTAAGAATTAAGTACTGTCCTTTGTCCCACTCTCTATCACACACACCATACCACATTATGGGATTTGCAACATGAGCATTAATTCCGAGTTTGAGAAGGACAGTATGCTAGAATCCCATCGAGCGAGCTTCGTCTGAAAGGAGCGGGCTGTGTCCTAAAACCATTGTGTAGTGGGATTTAAGGGCTAAACGGGGCTTAGGGAGCTGAGCAGAGCTGGAGGAAAGATACGAATTAAGAACATGCAGATTCTCCTCCTGTAAACGGCGTTCATCTGCTCGGCTCAGGCCAAATCCAGTTAAGTGGGTCCGTCCATCTGAGAGGAAGAGTGTGTTTGAACGGAGATTAAGTCACTTCTGCTCAATGTCTATGAGGCACCAAAGTAAGGAATAAAATATGGAGAGGACATTCTGTTATAGGAAAATAATCCACAGTGGGGTGGAGTGATACGACCTAATGTGAAGCAAAATTGATTGTTTTCCTACAACAGCACGTCCCAATCATTTTATTACTTTTTTACTACAGCATTTTGCCAATGATTTCAATATTTTATTTAATATTGAATTAGACATTGTGCTTTATAACCATTTATAGTTACATTTAATACTTGTTATCATGAAAATATATTTGAAATCAAATAATCAAAGGGGTTTGACTGGACTTCATTTAATTTCATTTGATGAATGTGAGAAAAGGTATGAATGCTAACCCTAATTTTAATTTTGTAAACTTTCATTTGAATTGTAGTGACAGAAAGTTATATTTAATTTACAGAGATGAATCTTTTAAACTGTCTGTCTCAATGAATCAAATTTCTGATTCAATTGATTCAATTTCACCCTCCAAATTGGGTGATCTCATGCCCAAAACTGATTCACCCAACTGCTCAGACTCAGTGCGTCTCTAAATGGATCATGAATCATTTGACTCTAAATGAATCTTGGAATCATTTGTCTTCTCTGGTTTTTGATTCATTTAGTTGAGGATTGTTCACAGAATGAGTCAATTGTGTCGTTTATGGTATCAACCCGTGTACAGTGACTCAGTTCGGCTCATTTTGATCATTCTAGTTTGCATAGACGACACAAGTGAATCGGTTTGAACAATTCATTAAATAGAATCGGTTCAAAAGAGTCGGACAGTGCTAATGAATTATGTTATGATGGTTGTTATGAGCCCAATAATAGAAGAGGAATACATTTTACTTTTATATTATTTCTAAATAATAAATGATTTGCAATGTGTGATTGACGGTTTGGAATTTTTTTTCATTATGTTCGTGTGTGTATTATTAAATAAAATGGTAAAAATTCTCTCTTTCTCTCTCTCCCTCTCTCTCTCTCACTCTCTTTTGTCTTCATCCATTTCCATCAGCTAATCTGTCTTTCACTCTTTCTATCATCGGACACCTGCATCACTCAAACACCTTTGCTTTGCCTCTCACATTTTGTGGTCATTTTATTACATTTTCTCTTTGCAACATTAATGCAGAAACGCCCTCAGCTTTCCCTCCGAGTGTGTGTGTGTGTGTGTGTGTGTGTGTGTGCGGCTAGATGTGTTCCTTTTATTCACAACAGTTGCTCATTTTATTTCAATATTTATTTCAGTATGAAGACTGTAGCATTTGTGTGTCGAGCGCTTTGTGAGTACAATGTGCAGCCTGTATGTGAGAGGAACAGGAGAACAGCTGGATTACGGTAAACATCTGGTGCAAACCTCCAAGTGTGTTCCCATCTAGAACCTTCTCAGGAAGCTGAGAACCCTTAACTATAGCAAGAACTCTTAAAGAACCCTATTTTTTCTTAGTGTGGTCATTATGTAGATGCTTCAGTTAGACTCGTTTATTCTGCTGAAAAAATACACAACATTCCCCGTTTCTCTGTCTCACACTTTTCTCTTTTTCTTACTTCTCTCTCTCTCTCTCTCTGTCACTTTCTCTGTCTCCATTCTTTCTCACACATTTCTCTCCATCTTTTGCTTGTCTCTGTCCTTTATCTCTATCCTTTTGCTCTGTCTCACTATTCTTTCTGTCTTTCTGTCTGTCTGTCTCTCATTTCTCTTTCTCTGTCTCTCTCCTTTCTGTCCCTCTTTCTGTCTCACTTGCCTTTCCTTCTCTCTCTATTCTTTATTTCTCTGTCTCTCCTTTCTATCCCTCTATCTGTCATTTCTCTGTCTCTCCTTTTTCTTTCTCTGACTCTCTCCTTTCTTTACCTCTTTCTCTCTGTCTCTCCTTTCTCTCGCCGTTCTTTCAGTCTCTCTCTTTTCTCTGTCCGTCTCTCTCCTTTCTCTCTATCTCTCATTTCTCTCTCTCACTCCTTTGCCTCTGTCTGTCTGTCTTCATTCTTTCCCTCCCCTCTGGAATCCATCCTCTCTCACCTTTCTCTCTGTGTGTCTCTCTTTCCCTTCTCTTGCTCTGTCTTTCCTTTCTTTCTGTCTCTATGTCCTTTCTCTCCATCTCTTTTCCTTCTCTCTCTCTGCCTTTCCTTTCTCTCTGTCTGTCTCTCTCAACTTTCACTCCATCTCACTCACATTTCTCTCCTTTGTTCTCTCTCCCCCTTACTCTCTAATTGCTCTCTGTCTGTCTCTTTCCTTTCTTTCCCTCTTTCTCTGTGTCCTTTCACCTATCTCTCCATCTCACTCACCTTTCCCTCTCTCTGCATTCATTCTGTCTCTTTCTCTCCTTTCTTCCAATCTGTCACTCATGTTCTCTTACTCTCCTTCCTTTTTCTCTGTCTCTCCTTTCTCTTGCTCTCATTTTTCTTTCATTCCTCTCTCTCTCTCTCTCTCTCTCTCTCTCTCTCACACACACACACACACACAACATTTCTTCTTTCTCTATCTCTGTCACTCTTTTTCTTTCCCTCTCTCTCTGTCTCCTTTCACCTGTCTCTCCATCTCACTCACCTTTCTCTCTCTCTGTTCTTTCTGTGTCTCTCTCTCCTTTCTCTCTGTCTGTCTCTTTCTTTTCCCCCATCTGTCACTTATTTGTCTCTTGCACTCCTTTCTCTCTCTCTCACCATGTCTCCTTTCTCTTTCTTCTTTCTTTCCCTCTTGCTCCTTTCTCTTTCTGCCCCCCCTCTCTCTTTCTCTCGCTCTCGCTCTTTCTCTCTCTCTCTCTCTCTCTCTCTCTCTCAGTAAGACGAGTTGTTGTTTTCCAGCTGTCACTAATGTACACTGTTAGTTTCGTGCTGAGCTTCCCGTCTGTGTGTCCGTCTGTCTGATGTGAGAAAGACGAGTGTCAGCAGAAGAAAAGTCTCTCCTTGGGCAGAGGATGTGTGTGTGTGTGTCTGCAGCTGCGTGTGTGTATAAGCCTGAGTCAACAGGTAAACGCCAAAACACCTGTTTCCATTGTGGCCTGAACACAGGGCCCGACCTGAGCACACACAACCGAATACTGAGCAAAGACAACACACACACACACACACACACACACACGAAAAAGAAGATCCCGGCACATATAGGGCCTTGAAGCTCAGTGGTTTAGACTTACCTTGTGTTTGCTCAGTGTGTGTATACGTGTGTGGGTTTGTCTCACAATAATGAATGATTCAGATGGCACACACACACACACACTGCAGTATTAGGAGGAGATGAGATGAGAAGAGTGATGAGATCAGGTTAAGTGTGTGTGTGTGTGTGTGTGTGTGTGTGTGTGTGTGTACTGTATGTGTATTATATTAGAAGCAGATGAGAGCAGTCGAGCGTGGGCGTGTTCCACAGGCGTGTTTGCTTGAGAAGGTCTGCCGAAGTTCAAAAGGAGCTTTTGTGTCCGCATGTTCTGATGTGTGTGAGTGTGTACGAGTGTGTGTTTGCCTCAACAACACCCAAGCTTTGGCTCTTAAACCTACCGCAAAATCTAAAACATCATCTTAAGAAAAAAAAAAAAACCTTGAACTTGTAGACAAACAAAGAAAAGTTGTAAGAAAAGCTTTGAGTGCTGACTCCGCCCCTAAACCACACCCATACACTGTGTATGTCGTAATTAGACACGTCACTGATCACTATAGTATCACTATCGGGGCTAATACCGTCGAAAAATGATGGATTGTCTATTGGAGAGAAAATTTTAAAAAAAATTATTTGATCCAATCTTGTAACGAATATGATTCGGAAAATATTTTTGAAAATCTTTAGTTCTGAAAGTGGAAATGTTTACATATAAGGAAATTCAACTGTATTGTTTTGTCAGAATTGATTATTTATTATTAATTATATATTATACTTCTTTATTTTCGCAATGTCAGTGGTTTTTGTGCGAAACCAGCGGTTTTCTGTAAGTTGTGTTTTTTAGCTACGTGAGTGCTTCAGTTAAAAAACATCTTTTTAAATCTTAGTAGTTTTTAATGGAAAAAAAATATCGGAAGGGTATCGATATCAGCGGGGACTCAAAGTTTCAGTATCGGTATCAGAAAAGAAAATGTAGTATCGTACCATCTCTATTTGTAAAGCAAATTACTATTTAAAAAATAATAACTAAAAATCCAAATTTAAAATTTCATGATAACAGCAAAAACATCTCAGTGAGTGAAAAACTATCTTGAATATAGTCAAATTTATATTTACTAATATTTCCTGTTATAAGATTACAATATACCAAAAATATGATTATTAAGCCAATTTCTAGACATTTTTAAGTTTTTAAGTTTGAATAAAACTTAAATAAAAAAAAAACTAATTTTAAGTTTGAAATTTAAGTTTGTTCTAATTTTTAGCAGTTACTGTATCTCTAGAAAAAAAGCGAAATTATCTGCCAATAGAATCAGAAAAGTTAAAGCTTGAAATGTGTAAAGGCGGCTAAAAACAGGCAAAATAAGCTTATATTTTTTATTTATAATATCATAATAAGAAAGATTGCCCATATTAAAGAAATATTCACTTGCTAAGATATCATTTGTTTTTCAGCAAATAAATCATGTAATTCCTTAAAGCAATTTTTTAATCAATCAAGCATGATCACTAGCTTTAAAAAAAAAAAAATTTAAAACAAAATAAATGTAAAAAAATTCTAAATAAAAAAAAAACATGAATCCTAACCTTAATCTTAATCCTTATTCCCCTAATCCTAACCTTCACTTTTATAAATTTCATAAACGTAATTTTTAGATATTCCTTTAAGTAGTCAAACCTCTGAAAAAGGATTTCTTTAATTAAAAATAAAATTCTTTTTATTTATTAAAGAATGGCACATCATACTTTTATCTTCATAGTTACTTTTAATCTTGTGGAATGTCTGTGGAACAAGTTCCCTCATGTCCACATTAATATTAGGATGCTTTTTTCACATGGGTGTGACACATTTCTTTCTTTTTTTTTCTACAGAAGGAAATAATGTTGTTGCACTGTGCAGCCGTTGACTCTTCCTAACCTTTTCTATGAATTCATTGGTGAGACCTGGATACATCTAGTCATTAAAAAGATGCTAAACACTTTTACACTCATCTAAAAACAAATGAACGAAACAAAAAAGAAAAAAGGGACACTCTTTATCTACACCCCAACCCTACACACACCACCTGCTTCCCCGAGTAAACAGGTCCTGAATCTTCATTTACATACTGTATCCTGTATCCTTAACACTTTCTCTAGTCAAATGAATTCCGCAGAAGGAACTTCATTATAAAAAAAAAAATAAAAAATTATGAAAGAATTATAAACCATGAAATTGTTTGATGTTCCAGTTGTACAAAAATGGCAAAAATTAAAAAACAAACAAACAAACAAACAAACAAACAAACAAATGAACAAAAAATAAATAAAATTATGCTTTTGTGAACAATTTAACCTTTTTTTAACCAATTTAACAAACAGTTTTAGGAATGTGCAGATCAGAAAAAAAAACAACCTACACACTTGCTTGTGTTGTATGCTCTGTATTTGCATACTGGATCCTGATTGGTTGTTACGTTTTATGACAAAATAACACGTCTATTCACTGCTAACCTCCAGTGAGATTTTCAGCTCCATTTCTTTCTTAAAGGAAATCAGCAAAAAATAATGCAGAGATTTTTCCTTTCACTGTACAGTCTAATGGTCCCCCAACAGGACTGCATAAAAAAAAAAAAAAAAAAAAAAAAAAAAAAATCAAGTGAATTATAAACTATAAATTCGCATGATGTAACAGTCCTAGAAGAAATGCTAAAACATGCAAAAGAAAAACAAAATATTGCAACAAAATATTTAAAAGAATATTTTACACTCATCAAACAAACAAGCAAACAAATAAATAAATAAATATTGGGATTTGCAGACACCCCCAACCCTACACACTCATTTGTGGTCCGTATTCACATACTGGATCCTGATTGGTTGTTATATTTTATGACACGATAACACTCTCCAGATCAATACTAACATCCAATGAGATTATTATAGGAATTAAATTAGGAATTTACGTATGTGTAGAAATATAGAATATTGGAAACTTTATAATTACCTCTCTCTCTCTCTCTCTTTCTTTCTTTCTTTCTTTCTTTCTCTGTCTCTTTCTCTCTCTCTCTCTCAAAATACTAAAAGGGCCGACAAGGTTAATGCACTCAAGTCAGGATAAGCAACCAGCTGTTGACCTCCTAATACCTAAAACAACCTCCTAATACTGAAAACCACAGAGAGAGTGAGAGAGTGTGTTTGTGTGTGTGTTTGTGTGTGTGTGTGTGTGTTTGTGTGTGTGTGTGTGTGTGTGTGTATGAGAGACAGAGAGAGAGAGAGAGAGAGAGAGAGAGAAAGAGAGAGAAGTGGAAAATGCAGGCATCTGTTGCAGTGTTTGAGTTATTGTGTGTGTGTGTGTGTGTATGTATGTGTGTGTGTCTGTGTCTTAACTCGGCTCCTAAGCAACAGTGTGCCATTTTCTCAAAGTCTCAGTCTCTCATCTGCTCACAGACTTACAGCGGATAAGAGCTGGTAATGGCTTGCAGTGTGTGTGTGTGTGTGTGTGTGTGTGTGTGTAAATGGCAGTAATGGGACAAGGATGAAGAGCTCCTATGAGTTCTGAGTGCTTTCATAAACAATAGCGAGGCATTAGTATGATAATCTCCGCATGCCTTCCATCTGAAACGAAGATCCCATGCTGCGTGTGATAGGCCGGACTCGACTCACGCCTTCTCATGCTGCGTGTGTTGTGTGTGTTTACATGGACGTGAGTGTGTGTTTGTGTGTGGATTTAATTTGTTGACTGCATTTAACACATTGTTTGTATTTGGTATAATGTGCGTGTGTATGAAAAATTTGTAGATATTCTAATGCATGAGAGCACTAGCCCCGCCTCTCATCCTAAAATCGGTGCAAATTTGTACAAATATACCGTCATTCATATACACACGCCTACACATGACTACAACTGTTCTTGATCTAAAACAATCAAAGAGCAAAGATTTAAATAGAAATACTTTGTTTATTCATGTTTTTTTTCTCCAAATTTGGTCATTTGCCAATTCCCTCCCACTAGCTAGCTAATGTTTATCACTCCAAAGCTAAATAATCTCCACCTCACATCTAGAAGTAAGGAATAAAACACTGCGTGTTGTGCTGTTAGAGGAAAATAACCAATGATAGCGTTGTGTGTGACTCTAAGTTACTGTTACCATTCCAGAGTTGTTTATTTTCCAAAAAGAGCATGTCCTGAAGTGTTTTATTTCTCATATATACCACAATGATTTCGAGCTTTTACAATTTTTACTTATTAACGAACAACACGTTGTACTTTTTTAAACAAACTTATAGCTACGTCCAATGTTTTGGAATATCTGTGAAACATGTTAGTTCTTGTTATGACTTACGTTATGTTAGCTATAAACAGTCTCAAAGTTAATAAGACAAAAAAAAACCGCAGCTTGTGCTGTTAACGAGAAAATTCTTCCTGTTTTGGAAAACGTAAAGCTAAATTATTAACTCTGAATGTTACAAAGCTCTGACACTGGAGACTCCTTCCAAAAATGTTAAGTAAACATCTCCTTACAGAACCATATGTTTTTTTAAAAAAAAATGTTTACGTAAAATGTCCGCTGTACAAGTCCTTGTGTATGCTGTTACTATAGAAACAATAACGTAACAATTTTGAGACTATAAACCAACAAAATGCTCTTACATTTGTTGATTCATAAGAATTATTACAAGAAGGTATGAACTGAATAAGGAAACGAGTTTAGCAGACTTTTCTTTACATGAAATTTTACGTTAGTCTATAAAGGAATGACTCAGCAAAATATTTATACAGCTTTCCGCTTACTTCAAATGTAATCGCTCAAACAAGACGTGTTTAGCGTCCATCGCGTCCATTTTCAAGGCTACGACGCTAATATTGCTAAGTTTATTTCAGTAAAATAATATTTTTAAACCATATTCTTCTCCGTGTAGCTAAACACTGTACTGTTGAGGGGGCGGCCATTTTGGATTTCTTGTTAGCTAGATCAGCCTCCAGCTATTCACCTTGTTTGCACAGATTCAAATATAAAATTACGTAAATGTGATTAGATTTTAGCTTATCATATGAATATTAGTCAAATTCTTTCAGTCATGAGGTCTTACTAGATGTCGAACATTAATCTACACTTTCTTTACTTCACTTTTATCTTTGACCTTTAATATTTTTAAGTGAAAACCCTCAGTCATACTTGCTTTAGAGGGATGTTTGGGGTCAGGGTGATGTTGTGTGTTCAGGCGCAGGGATTAGCATAAACATAGCTGTCATAGCATTGTGGCTAATCATAGCAAGCCTCTTTTTACTCATCATAAAGGTGGCAAGCTAATAAAATAAAACGGCTTTAAATAAAGCGCGTGTTGCAGGTCCTTCGGGGAGCACGGTGCTGCGAGCACTGCGACAATGTCACACTTGCTATACATTGCATTTGCATGTCATAAGGTCAATTTTCCATCCAAATGTTTTGCAGTGGTTTGCAAACACTGTTATGGAAATGTTCATGACAAGATGATGTTATGAAAAGAGCCCTAGTTTTACACACACACACACACACACACACACACACACACACACACTAAGCCCATACTTTCAGTCAGGGATTAACTGATGGACACTTTGCTCCTGAGATTCTTTAACCTGATCTTAGCATATTAGTTGATCGTATTAGCATTATATTTAGTGTCAGTACTGTTTTATTTTATTTCTTTACACTATTTTACTGTTACACACAATGCATTGTGGGAAATGTATAGTGTATATAAATAAATACATATGAATAAATATATATATTGCACCTATTTTGTTCTCTGTTTAATATGTGACACATAAAGAAAATAGTTTTTAAAACAATTTTAACTGTACATTTTACAATACAACGTAACGCCATTTTAAAAAAAACTATTTACAATTTAAGTTTTTGACATTAGCATATAGTTTAATATTCATATTAATGTTCCTGCAAATGACTTCTATATTACTAAATTTACTCTATTTTAAATTTCCAGTATATTGCAGTGCTGGCAGTATTTTATTCATATTCCATTTTTTTCAAAAAAATATATTTTTGATAAAATCATTATACTAAATTTAGAAGCTAGCCTATCCATAAATGAAGAAGTGTACTCTGAATGGCCTTGACCTTTGACCTCTAATGAGGAAGAGCCTTCACATTCCTCAGGGTGGAGCATGGAGGCTTAGAAAAGAAGCAGCAACACACACTCGTACATCCTCATCTAATTACTGCGTCTTGTATTTGTCCATATTAGAAATTTCCTATCTTGGGAAATATAAAAACATTAAAAAAAAAAAACACTTCGATATAAAGATTGTGCCATTTTTTTAATATGGATTGTAAACTAAAGACAAAGTGTAGGAAGAAGTTAGCTCACTACGAAAGCTCACTGATAGGTCTCATGAACAGTTTTTCTCCTTTTAGACTTTGTCTTTTAAATCACACACTCTCTCTCTTACACACACACACACACACACACACACACACACACGTTTGTGAAGTGCTTCGGTGGCCGTGGCATGCTCCCATCACATGCCGCTGTCACGCTGCTCAGCCGTGACAAGACGAAACAGCTGAGAAAGACAAAGAAAGACAGAGAGGGGGGACGAAAAAAAAGAAGAAAGGGAAGAGAGACAATGTGAAGGAATGTCAGAAAAAAAACTTGATATTTTAAAAAAAAACAATAATGAAAACAGGACATGGATGTGGAGGTGGACTTGGTGCACCATTATGGAAAAAGTGAGCCTGAGTTATCCCATGCCTTATAGAGCATTGTTCAGAGGGAGCGCATGATCACATGGGGTGTGTGTGAGTGTGTGAGTGTGTGTGTGTGTGTGTAACATGACTCGCACTGTCAGAGACAATAGGAGGCAGAATTCTCTGGACTGTCTTCAAGACTCACGCGGGTATTTATACACTGGGAGACTTAAGCCCATGGAAAAAGCGCATCTGCTCCCGAGCTGAGTTTTTACACAGAGCACCTGGCAACCCTTTTAGGATCAGAGGCCCGAATGCCGCGTGTCACATGCAGAATAAATCAGTGTTTAGTAGACAGGCCGTGACCTTGTGTGTATTGGGAATGTGTGTTTAATGCAACAAGTCAAAGGATTTAATGAGTGATGTATTCTGTGCCGTTTTTTTTTTTTTTTTTTTTTTTTTGCGCGAGGACCAACAAAGACAAAGAAAAAACATTGTTTTCATTTGACAGACAAATTCTTAAAATGCATAAATACTACATAATACAATCTCTTGAGCTCTTATTTCTCTCTAGAATTGAATGTTTTTAAAGAAAAGCATTACATATTAAGGAATAGCTAGTATCAGCTAGCTAAGTTCCCTAGCTAGCTAGCTAGATTAGATTTTTTTTTAATTATTATCAGTAATAAAGATGAAACAAAGATTCTGTAGTGACAAGGAAGTTGTTTGTCTTCGCTGTAGCTTTTTAAGCAGAGAATTTGAGCTGCTCACAAACTTGACTGTTAAACTCGGTCGTCATATCACGTAATTACGAACATTACACACGCCGGTATTTTTAGTTACATTGCAACACAAAGAAATACGTTCGATTCGATGTATCGTATTCGCTCACTAACAAGACTCATTGCTCACCAGCTCTTCGTTCTCCATGTTTGTTTTTTTTCTCGCATGATGTCAGTTTGCGCTCTTTTGGAAACGTTTTCGAAAACACTAAACGCCGCAACGTTCTCACTGGATTGAATGTAAAACGTGTGCACGTGATTGAGAAAAAAAAACAAAAATCATCTCCGAAAGCAGAAAAACTTTTACATTATAACTTCACCATGTCAATGATTATACATCTTTGTTAAACAACAACAGGTTTTTTTATGTGGAGCATCCGCCATACAAATCGCTGTGTTGTTGCTATAGAAACGATAACGTATTAGCAGAAGCACATTAATATAATCAGTTGAGATGTTACAGAAAATTCAACAGTGGAAATAGCTGTAAATTTGTATGAGTGGAAAAAAAATAAGAAACTGTGTGTGTGTGTGAGTAAGTATGGGTGTGTGTACATGTGTGTATCCATGTACACATGTAGCAGGAGTAAGGATGTGTTGCCGGGATCTGCGCTGCTTGTGTCAGCAGTTATTGCTGAGGTTGTTTCCTTACAGGTGACTGTGTGAATGCTCGCTGACAGATATACACATCCTGCCTTTTTTCCCTCCACTGCAGGACAGAAGAAAAGGAGAATAGAGGAAAGAAAACACCGAGCCAGACGACTCCATCTGCTCTCCAGCATGCTAGACGAACCCGGCCTTCCTTTTGACCCGACCCCGCCGCGCCTTTCAAAGGTGTGTATGTGTGTGTGTGTGTGTGTTGGTGGGCATTTTCCTGTGTGCGTGAGCCGCTGTATCTGCCCCGCCGAGTGTGTGTCTTTGTGACCGCAGAAGTGTTGAAGGCAACGTGCCATGATTTATTGCGATTCCAGTTTCAGTGCCACCTCGGCGAGTAGGAGGAGGTCATCGTGTTCTTCGCTGTTTTTCCAGCTTTGTTCTGCGGAGGAGCTGCTCGGCGTCGGCGCAAAAAAAACCAAAAAAACACCGTGGCTAAATGGTGTAACAAAATGTGGCTAAACACTTTTCACCTTAACAAGGTGCTAAAGGAAATCTGATAAAAACTAAGCACACACACACACACACACTCCATATTAAACAGTGGCAGCTCAGTGAGTCCAACACAAATATGGATTTGGCAGAAAAGACGAAGAGACGGAGAGGAATTTGCGAGATCACTGAGCCAAACACAAACATGGATTCACACAAAAGATTATTCTCATAATATATATTCCATTAAATAATAAGTTAAAATGAATAGATCTCAATATTTCAAATGTATGTATGATATATAAGGAAGAAAACACACTAGCGCATGCTGTAATAGGAAAATAATCAAATGTTTTATTGCTCTTATACTACATTATACTATACTTTTTATTAATTTAAATGAACAAGGATGACACTTTGTATGTTTTATCCATTTATAGTTACAATTAATTTAATTCTAAAGTCGTGACGTGTCATCAACTGTTTTTGGTCTCAAGAGCCGCTGTTCTTGACTCACGAGAAAGGATTTTTTTTTTTGTGTGCAATTTTTGTCTGCAAACAGCTCAAATAGTGTAAAATATCAAATAGTGTAAAAACATTTGATTCACTTGTGTTTATCAAAATTATCTAGACTGGAAATCGCCAGCTTGGACTAAACGAATCACTGATTCATTTGATTCATTACTGAATTACAAATGAGTGACTCTTGGCAATGAGCAAAAGATTACCTGACTCACACACTGATTCCCCAGTAAGAGAGGATCAAGTCTCTGTTATGAAGGAAAGATTCATTGACTGAAAGACTGATCTGCGGAATGAGAATGGAGTGAATCGCTCTTGTGACAGAAATGATTCAGTGAGTCAATGGCAGCTGATCAGGTTTGGCACAGAGAAAGATGTGAATACAACTCTAATAATTCACATATGTTTTAAAAAAAAACATATAATGTGATGTAATGCTTCACCTTCCATGTTTGGAATTGTGAAGCCCCTCAGCAGTGACTGCGCAGATGAAATGACTCAGTGCATGGCAGTGAGTGATACTGATTCGTTCACCTTAATGACTCGTTCCAAAAGAATCATTTGCAGAATCGTTTTGGTGACTCTCTGCCACTGAGGGAGAGAAAAAATAGAAGCTCAAAACAAAACAACAAAAAGTTTCTGCAAAAGAGTTTTGACCAAATGAGAGAAAAAGATGAGGAAAGAGAGCAAGAACGAGAGAGAGAGAGAGAGAGAGAGAGAGAGAGAAAGGTTAAATGATGGTGTAAGGAAAAGGTGGAGTGTACAGCATGTTCCTTACAATCACACACCCTTTTAATCACATACACACACACACTGTCTGTGAACGTAATCCTGGTCGGAGCCGGCCGTTTGATAGACGGCACAAGCGTCCACTCACAGAGGTGATGAGAGACTGATGGGAACAGGAAGTGACTCTCCAGCAGCTGAGGGGATTTATCAGAGCAATCCCAACTGAAACACACACATACACACACACACACACACACACACACACACTAGAGAGTAAGAAGAAAGAAAAAGGGAAAGGAGTATTATGACAGTCTAAGGCTGTGTGTGTGTGTGTGTGTGTTTTGGAGCACGAGGTTCACACTCTGTATTTCACCTTGGCTTTGCCTTTGACCCTAGACTTCTGTCTGCCAGACACCCTGAGAGTGTGTGTGTGTGTGTGTGTGTGCGTGTGTGTGTGTGTGCGCTCTGTTTTTGCTTAATACACATTGAAGCACATTGAAATGTCTACAGACATATCTATGAGTGTATGTGTGTGTGTGTGTGTGTGAGAGAGAGAGAAAGATTGCTTTTACACACATTTATCTGACATGCAGATCGTTTGTATGTATGTATGGATTTACTGTGTGTGTGTGTGTGTGTGAGTGCTCTGCTCTCTAGATAACCTTGCCACAGGGTCTCTCTGCACTCTTCTTTGGCAATAACCCCCCCCACACCCACACACACACACACACACACACACACACACACACACACACACATACATATATACACACACAATCTCTCTTTTTCTCTCACCGTTTTTCACTCGTTCACTAAATCGCTTGTCCACTTGCGAGGTGAAATCTGGCCCCCGCAGAAGTTCACTGGATCTCAACTTTACAATAAATAACTCCGTCTGATCAGGTGAGAGGAGGCGGAACTTCAAAATGTCAACAAAACAAAGACCTTCATTTGAAATAATAATGAAACACGATTACAAAAATGACGCATCGCATGACGCTTGTTAGGTTACTTGTTAGCTTGCGCTCGTTAGCTTAAGGTAAATTAAAACATACTCACCACCATTTACACTTTATATAATAAATAAATAAATAAATAAATAAATTAATTAATTTTCTTATTTCAGTGTACGGTGTTAGATTAAAATCACAAACAACAATCTCAGATTGTTTATTTCCCCAAATACATATTCAATATGGTTCAGCATTGTTTATTCGACTTCCTCAACAACAGCCATAGCCACATGTCAAGAGTAAATAAAAAGTGGACACACACTTACTCACTCGTTCACTTAGACACTATTTGACTGGTGTTCATCTGTGAATCAAGACTAAGTGTAAAATAAAATCCTCCACGTTTGGTTTTTACTGTGAGCTTTGAAGCTCCTACATGTGATTACATAATGGTTCAGCACTTAAAATGGTGGAAAAGCACAGACAGTTCTGATTCTGTTACTCACTCACTGACTCATTAATTGACTCAGTATCTCATTCACTGACTCACTCACTGACTTACTCAATGACTCCTTATTTGACTCAGTACGTCATTCACTGACTCATTCACTGAATCACTCACTCACTAACTCATTCACTCACTCATTCACTGACTTAATGACTCACTAACTTATTCACTGACTCCTTAAATGACTCAGTACCTCATTTACTGACTCATGCACTGACTCACTCACTGACTAACTCATTCACTCACTCACTCATTCATTCGCTGACTTACTCAATGACTCCTTATTTGACTGAGTACATCATTCACTGAGTTAATAACTCACTCACTCACTCACTCATTAACTCACTCATTCACTAACTTACTCATGGACTCCTTCACTGACTCAGTACCTCATTCACTGACTCACTCACTGACTCATTCACTGACTCACTAACTGACTCACTCACTCACTCACTCACTCACTCACTCATTAACTCACTAATTTACTGAATTACTTACTCACACATTAACTGACTCCCCGACACTTTCCTTGTCTCACTAACTCATTAACTAACTAACTCACTCACTTACTCACTCACTGACTCACTAATTCACTCACTGACTAACTAACTCACTTACTGACTTCTGTACTGTCAGATTAGGAGTTATGAAGCTCCTACATGTGCTTACATAATGGTTCAGCTGGGACAGTTCTGATTCACTCACTAACTGACTCACTAACTCACTAACTCACTCACTGACTCACTCACTTATTAGCTCATTGACTCAGTCACTGAATCACTAATTTCCTAACTCATCCACTGACTTATTAACTCATTTACTGAATCATTCACTGACTTAATAACTCACTGACTGACTCATTTACTGACTCACTCATAGCCTCACTAACTTTGAGTCATTAAGTCACTCACTCACTTATAAGCTCATTGCCTCAGTCACTGACTCACTAATTTCCTAACTCATTCACTCTCTTATTAACTCACTTACTGAATCATTCACTGAATCATTTACTGACTTACTAACTCACTTGTTCATGAGTTAATAACTTGTAACTTGTAATAACTTGTTCATTGACTCATTAATTCGCTCACTCACTGACTCATTAACTTAGTAATTCATTGACTCATTAATTCACTCACTGACTCACTCACTCGTTCACTGGCTCAATAACTCGCTCATACACTAGCTAACTTAATAACTTGTACTCACTCACTAACTCAATTACTAGCTCACTGACTCACTCACTCATTACCTCAGTCACTCAGTCACTCATTTGTACACTTACTAACACACACACACACACACACACACTGTGTGACACTTGAAAGGTGACATGGGACAGTGCTGCAGGCGATGTCCTTCCCTGTGTATTGAGTCGAACAGCTGGTGACATCTGCACACTCACACGCACGCACACACACACACACACACACACGCACACATGCACAAAAGGCACTTAAAAGCTCCCTTTATGCCACTTACTTCTCCTTTTCATCCCATTGTTCTCCTCCTCTTCTCTCCGTCTCGCTACACACTGTGGACTTGTGAGTGTGTGACCAAACGGACACGTGTTCGTATCTGCCCGTGTGTGTGTGTGTGTGTGTGTGTGTTTATGTATCTTTGTGTGCTGGATTTGTGTAGGCGTGTCATTTTTAATCACCTCAGACGAACTGATGTCCTACTAGACTGAGACTAAAAAGCCTTTTTACTGGAGGATCCCTGCTGTCTGGATTTCAACCTTTATTCCAAAAATCAACCTGCAGAGTCGAAATGCTTTCAACTTGCCTCAGCATCGCACTATCACTGTGACTCTGTGTGTGTGTGTGTGTGTGTGTGTGTGTGTCTGTGTGTGTGTGTGGTGAGAGAAGTATTGAACTTAGTTGAAAGAGAACGATTTGCACCGAGGCATTTAGAGCCTGCAGGAATGTCAAATGTCCTGCCTGTGTGTTCACCCAGTCTTACACACACACACACACACACACACACACACACACACACACACACACACACACTGATAACATTGTTCTTACACAGGCCTCAAGCTTACAGTCTTCCAGTACATTAAACAAATATAAGTACATTTACAAGCCACACACATGTTCTCTCTCTCTCTCTCTCTCTCTAACACTCACACACACACACACACACACACTTACTTTATAGGGTCGTCCACATTTGCTCCCAAAAAAACGCAACCCAACCTTTTGACCAATGGTCATGCCCTGTCTTCTTCGCTTTAACACTGGGGCAGTGTTTCACTCACACAAACACACAGCAGGTGTGTGTGCTGAACATTTGCTATTTCAGAAGACTTATGTTCATAACTCTTTTACTACATTAGCATAAATAATAAGCTGTGTCAAGTTTTATTTTACACTCATTTAGTATGAAACAGTTTCACTACAGTGTAATTTGTAAGCATGAAGCTTTATTTAGCACATGAAGCTTACAAACTAATTCAGATTTATAGTAACACACTGTGTGTGTGTGTGTGTGTGTGTATCTGAAGAAGTATGGGTGAGCCTGTGCTCACTATAGCCTCAGATTTCTGTTCTTGGCTTAAGAGGTGTCATTAGGATCTCAACGTTTGATGCGTTCTGAGATGCTTTTCTGCTCACCACGGTTGTAAAGAGTGGCTATTATAGCTCTTGACCTGTATCTACATGATTGTATGCTTTGTACTGCTGCCACATGATTGGCTGAGTGGATGATTAATAAGTCAACAAGCAGACCTAGATGTGTATATATAGTGTATATTTCCAGTCAAAAGTTTTTGAACCCCTGTAGTAACATAGGGCTAGATGGTAAACAAAAGGGTTCAAGTTAAATACTTTCGAATTGGAAACTCGAAGTAGGAAATAGTAATTAAATGAACGGAGAGTGGAAAAGACTGATCTGGATTAATTTAATCAGTCACACGTAGCACACATTTGTTTTAACAAATACTCGTCTTTAATAAAGCACTTATTTAGTGTCTCATTACAGCGTCCTTAATTATAGAGATTTAGATATTTGATGGAATACTTGTTTCTTCCCCTTATTTATTAGCCAAAACTGTTATTTTATCATTTTTTTTCTATATAACAGCGTTGTTTTATTCCTCTTACTACACCAATTTGCCAATGATTACATGTTTTTATTTATTAAAGAGCAGCACGTCATAATTTCTATTCATTTTCATGGTTATGTTTAATGTTGTGGAACGTCTGTGAAACAAATTAGTTCCTGTTATCCACTATATATATATATATATATATATATATTAGTCATTCCCTCACCAGCTTCTCTTGGAGTCTCTCTTTGTTTTCTTAAAGAGCAAATATCTTGGCTGGGGATTACACTTGAGGTAAAGGGGATGTGTAAATGTAAATGTGTAAATTGTTGGCTTATTGGTTTAATATTGAAATAATTGTGTGATGAAATAACGCAATATGGAAACGTCATTTCTAGTGACTCTTACTTGTGACCCTACGTGTTTAAACTGTTTATTTAAAGTAAACGGGACTGATATAATCTACCTTTCTACTTGTATAGATATTTGATAATTGTGCCCTGTGTGTGTGTGTGTGTGTGTGTGTGTGTGTGTGTGTGTGTGTGTGTGTGTGGATGAGTAAAGGTTAAAAGGTCAGGTGGAAACAGCTCTATGGACTCGGTGTGTATGTCAACGATGGGTCAATCCCTCCTTTCAGAGGTCTGGATGTGTGGACTGAGCCATTCTACACCAGCTCAGCATACACACACACACACACACACACACACACACACACACACACACATGCACACACATGCACAAATATCAGAGCCAATTATCAAGCACGTTTGAGCCCTCTTAATCACAAACATTCATAAAACACAGCTGTGAAACACACACTCCTTCCTCTCTCTCTCTCTCTGAATATGAAGACAGTGTGTGTGTGTGTGTGTGTGTGTGTGTGTGTGTGGTACCCCTCTATGAGCTTTGTAAAAAGCAGGAGAGAAAGATGACGATGACGATGCTACAATGAAACCAGACGCCGGTGGTGGTTCAGAGGAGACTGTTGTGTTCAGCTATCTCTCCGGGGGAGGTGTGTTTTGTGTGTGTGTGTGTGTGTGTGTGTTGAGGGGGTGATAGAACTCAAGACAAAAGAGGAAGGAACTGCAGGGGAGCAGTAACTGAAGCTCCTTGTTGTTATGACAGGCAGGCGGTAACATGAACTCCTTGGAAGACTTCTTCTGTCATCCGTTCCTGCCTCTGCCTTTATTCCTGTGCTCCACAGGCCAGGGACGCAGGGGTCACGTCCTGGGGCAGGTTACAGTGTGTGTGTGTGTGTGTGTGTGTGTGTGTGTGTGTGTGTGTGTGCACGCGAGTGTGTGTGTGTGCGCAAGTGTGTGTGTCTGTGTGTGTGTGTGTGTGTGTGTGTGTGTGGGGAAAAAGAGGGGTCACTGTCAGTCTTGCTCAACATACTTTACTCTGACGCTTTGTGTGTGTGTGTGTGTGTGTGTGTGTGTGTGTGTGTGGATGAGACAAAGAGGAGTCCCTGTCAGGGTTACACAAATGCATACAGTATATTCTGACACTTACGCAAATCACACGTTTGTAGTTGTCATGGTAACGATGACACAACATGTGTTATCATAATAGTTTAAAATATATATGTTTAATAATTTTTTTTATTGTTATACTTTTCTAAATTTAAACTGTAGAAATTTTTACGTATTTTGGTTCCTCTGTCAACAAACAGGAAGTAGACAAACTAGCTCGTAATAGTGTTTGACTAAACATCACATTTTCTAGCAATATATGTAAAAAACATTATACACACACACACACACACATATATATAATATGTTTGTAATTTATTTTTACACACAACAATGTAAGTTAAATATTCTAGAAGGAGAAAAATGGATGTAAGAAATAAGTAAAGTGAACCAATAAATGTTTGTGACTTTATTTTATTGGGAAAAAAAAATCTAGACGTAACTGGAAAACGCAGTGTGTGTGTGTGTGTGTGTGTGTGTGAGTGTGTACGTTTATTTCTAATGACCTGTATTGTGCACAAAATTTTTAACACAAAGTACAGTTTATGGTACTGATTTCAGATTCATTCAAAATCCGCAACAGGAACAAGTAGGACTTTTTTTTTCATTTTTAATATATTTATGACGTATTTAGTTTTGTGGCGGCAGAGCAATACATAAAATCATGCAGATGAAGTTAAAGAGCTTCAATTAATGTTCACACCAGACATCCGATTTCAGAAACTGCTAACGTCCTGGGATTTTGACGCACAACAGTTTACACAGTGGGTGCAATAAACAAAAAAAAACATCATCCAAACAGAAACACCTTGGCAGGGTTGACAGGAAGCTGACAGGAAGGCTCCAGTAACTCAAATAAGCACTCTTTACAACCGTGGTGAGCAGAAAAGCATGACACAACACCTCAAACCTCCAGGTGGATGAGCTGCACCAGCAGAAGACCACACCGGGTTCCAGGAATCTGAAGCTACGGGAATCTGAGGCTACATTTGGCACTGAAACTGGACAGATGAGGATTGGATGGCGCTGCTGAATTGAAGGGGCGTGGCTAGAACGCTATAGGTTTTGACAGGAAATGCGCATACAAATGTTCATTCGCAAACATCACAACCCCACCACATTTATGCGTGATTGCGTCTGATGAGAAATGAACATAGTTTGTGGAGTTTTTTTAATTAATGTACGTATGTTTACGAAACAGAGTCATCTCTGGACATGTCACTCACATGATACACACGTGTCAGTTTACACACACTTCATGTGTGTGAGTGCATGTGCAGGAAAGAGAGGTCTCGGTCGGTGTTACACAAACACAGCTTGCTCTGACACACGGTGTCTGGGCACATGTGCGGAAAAGGAAAGGGTCACAGTCAGCATTAGCACTACATACAGCTTATAGTAGTACAGTGTGTGTGTGTGTGTGTGTGTGTGTGTGTGCAAGCAGGACATTGTGTCTGTGTTACACAGACGATAATCGGCTGTGATATAAGAGACATTACACATTTCAGGATGTGTGTTTTTGGAAATAATCAGCTTTGGGATGCCGTTTCATCACACTACTCTGTTGTTGATTAATTTCCTATAACAGCACAACACAGAGTGTTGATGAATAACTTTTTAGAGGTTTTTGTGTCCGTATTTTAGAATTTGCCCACTGTTTATTTTGTGTACATGTATGTGTGTTTGTGTGTGTGTGTGTGTGTGTGTGTATGTTTGCATTATCTGCTGCTCTATTAGTTCAGTAGTTTATGAAACTTTCATCAGCAGTAACACTGTGGCTTCCACTCGGCTCGCAGTCCAGATGTTCGTATAAAACCTGCACAACTCTTTCAAACGCACAACTCTTTTTAAAAGTTGTCTCTCGTCGCTTTAATATCGGCGCGCTGTGGCGTGTGCGGACCGACGGGCCCTCGGGGCATGAGATGACAGAGCCGCTGTGCCACACGGGGGTAACACACACACACACACACACACGCGCGCGCCAAGAAAGTGACAGGACGCTCTCTCTCTGTCTCTCTCTCTCTCTCTCTCTCTCCATCCCTCCATCTCTCTCTCTCGTTAAACGGAATATGTAAGTGTGATCTGAAAAGCCAATAAGCAGCATGGACCAAAAGATCAGAACGTCAAAAACGAATGAGACGTCCATTAATCTCTCTCTCTCTCTCTCTCTTACACACACACACACACACACACACACACACTATGTCTCTTTCCTCTCTCTCTTTCTGTCCCTCTCTAGAGACACATTACCGTGACACATGTATTATTCAGCACTGTAGTTTCACAGGCGCAGCGGCTTCTGACGAAAAACACGACAGTAGCCAAGTTTGGGCTCTTATCACCGAACTACAACACCTGTTTGATAGAGAGAGATAAAGAGAGATAAAGAGAGAGAGGGAGAGAGATGAGGGATTGCAAACACTCTTGATTCATATTTAATATCCTCTCCGCTCTGTACAGTGTTTGTTCTGACACAGAAGGCGGTAAGATCCCGAGGGCAGTTTTATACACTTATGACGAACGTAACATAATGATGTGACACGCTGGAAATTCAATTTTGAGGGAATTTTTACTTTTACAGTCAGAACTACGGTCAGAGCTGCTGTTATGGAAAGTGAATCAACACCACCTGTCCAGTCAGAACTGATAATTCCACAGTGTTGGCGTATAAACTGAAATACGTTCCGTGTTTCTCTGTATGTGTTTTCTTACTTGCTTTTGTTTCACCGTCATCTTTTAATGCCAAATACTCAAAAAAGCCATAAGTGTTCGTGATCCTCCCCAAAAACTGACAATGCATCGGTTGCTAAAAGCCCCATGATTCATTGCGACATCATCACAATGCTGAAGGACTCAGCTCAGACCCATAACGAAGTTCTCTTACTTTAATTACGTAAATTAGTAATATTAATAGTCGCCAAATCTTTGTTCATTCTGTACAAACAATGCAGAGTTGATTCGTAAAGAGGACGCTTGTGTTAGATAGCCTCCTTTGGTAATTTAGCTAGCACTAAGTCCACTAGCGGTGAACAATTTTTAGTTTTATATTTTGTTTCGTAAAGTTGTATGTAAATGTTTTCATTTCACAATAAGCCAAGCTAAACTAAAAATTCCCACCAGATTTTTAGTTTAAGTAACACTGATTTTCTTCCAATCACTCTTAAGAACATTCACTGCACAGCTTATTTGCATTTAGTGACGCCCACAAAACTCCATAAAAGGTAAAGTTCACAGAGAGCTGAAAGCGCAAAACGAGAACAAAATGGCAAAAGAAAAGGAGTTTAGAGCTCATGTATGTAGAAGAGGGCAGATAGCTGTGATACAGCGTGAGTGCCGTGCAGTTGGCTGGCTTCATGTATCTCAGAGGAAGCACATGTTATCTGCTTGGTAGCTGTTATACTGTATGATAGAGAGCTGGCTGGTGGGCGGGAATTGGCAGGTGACCAAATTGGAGAAAAGGAAAGAATTTTCTCAGAGGCAGAAATGAAAGTTATTTTGACTCACATCTACACCAAAGAAAAGAAAATAGTTTAACCTAAAAAACAGAGAAAATAAAGATATCTACACTGTTACTCGGTGATTAATTGTTTTACGTGTCCCGGCTACACTAAAAGTCTCTCACACTCACCAATGTACCGTCCCAGATGCCGTGAGGAAGTGCAATAAAAAGTTATTTTTTTTACGTCTTTGGAAAGAATCCAATGACGCTACGAAGATTGTAGCTTGAGACAAACCAGATCGGTCACTTATCAGTCACTTAGTCCTAAATTCGTGTGCGTAATTGAAATAAATAAGTGATCGCAGCAAGTCATCCAAGGTTTACGTTAGTGACTCGGGAGCTTTCATAGTATATGAATTTTTTTCCCCTGAACTAACATGAATATTAAATTTCTTGTGTAAATGCTCATACTAACAATTTACGAATAATTATTTTTCGTATCTGGCACAAATATGACTAAAGCGATGCTGATAATGACCCAGGTTTTAAGAGTGAAAACATAAATACACCGACTAACGAGACATAATGACACCAATTACAAGGGACAGGAGTGAAAAATGATCTGGGGGCGTGGCCAAGCCTTAGCCAAACAGGAAGCTCATTCTCATGAGTATGCAATATTACATGATCATCATACGGTGAATAAATTCACCATTATTCCCTTGTTGAAATGTAGGAAAAGGAGCTGGTGTATGTGCGTGTGTGTGTGTGTGTGTGTGTGTGTGTGTGTGTGTGATAGAGAGAAAGAGAGAGAGAGAGAGAGAGAGAGAGAGAGAGAGAGAGAGAGAGCAACAGCAGCTATTATAAACCATCTTGCTAGTCTCAAATCTTACAAGTTTTCAAAGGTTTAGTTCCCAAAATGACATTGGTCTCTCTTCTGATACGTGTGTGTGTGTGTGTGTGTGTGTGTGTGTGTGTGTTGACGAGAGCAGAGGCTTTATTAGGGATGTTAGAATAACAGTTACCATTTTGGCACAGGCACACCTAACCCCATCTGTCCGCAGTGTGTGTGTGTGTGTGTGTGTGTGTGTGTGTGCACGAGCTTGTCAGAAGCTCTTTAGGCTGTAACGACTCTGTCCCAAAAGCCCTAATCAGTCATTAATGACTCCATCCCGTCTTAGACACACAAACACACACACACACACACACACACACACACATATCTGCTGCCTTGACTTTATAAACCTGAGGCTCAAGTGTCATTATGTGAGCTGTTGTTGCAATGATTTCTGCTTTAAAAGAAGTAAAACTATTATTTATTATTCATGAACAATTTTACATCTAGTGTTCATAAGGCTCACAATTTTCAGGTGTGTGTGTGTGTGTGTGTTTGGATAATTATAGTACAGTTGTTTTTATGGTGTGTGTTTGTGTGTGTATGGTATGTTACAATAAGTCTGCATTTTTGATGCCATCTGCTGACGTTGGGGGTGAACCCTCACACACACCCCCCTGTACTGGGATGCACTCGCCAGCCTGGAGTCTCACACACACACACACACAGACACACACACAATCTCTAAACGAGCATCATGGCCTCTATTATCACTTATGGGTCACAACCCGATTCTCCAAAGAATACACTCACATACACACACATACACACTTTCACCTGACCTATATAGAGCATTAATCCACTAGAATTCAAGGTTGTCTGTCAGATGGCATTGATCGGGCTAAAGATGTCGGCGCTCGTGATCGATGAGCGTTTTGATTTTTCCTTATGGATCGATCTGTGGGGTTAGCCGCGAGCTAAACCAGCTCCGCTCTCTGTTCAGGACAGGAGGACAGGACATCTCCGCCGGGAACTCGCTCCTTTTCAAATAATCCCCAGGACGGCCCCTATTGCGGAGATGATAAAATAACGACTAATCGTGTGACATGATTTTCTGTACGTCACTTTCATCTTAGCAGCAATATTCCGGCTATCGACGCGTGTAAGCATTGAGGGCTAACTAAGTTTACAAATTTATATAGCACTAACACAATAATAAAAGTGTGTGTTTCTTGCTAACCTTGCCTGTCTCCTCGCACACACACACACTAACCCCCATCCTCCACCCCGCACAACCCCCCTCTCGCTAAAGTTGGTGCCAGCTCGGTGGGCACGGATGCCATGTGTGCCCGCTTTGGAACGCCTCCTGCACCTGCGAACCGCTGCTTGCCCAGAAACTCACACACTCTTTCTTTCACACACACACTTACACTCACCCTCAACCATCAACCCATGTGTCTCCGCCAGACGCCAATCGCCTAGCGACAATCGCTAATTCAGTAATTCAGTCATCAAAAGCCGATAAAAGAGCCAGGACGCTCTGTAGCCCACCGCTGACTCCAGATCAGCTCAAACGACCACATCAGTGTTATTATTCTTTTACGCTGACTCCAGATCAGTTCAAACGACCACATCAGTGTCATTATTCTTTTACACTGACTCCAGATCAGCTCAAACGACCACATTAGTGTTATTATTCTTTTACACTGACTCCAGATCAGCTCAGATGACCACATCAGGGGTTTTTCTCCTTTTACACTGACTCCAGATCAGCTCAGATGACCACATCAGGGGTTTTTCTCCTTTTACACTGACTCCAGATCAGCTCAGATGACCACATCAGGGGTTTTTCTCCTTTTACACTGACTCCAGATCAGCTCGGATGACCACATCAGGGGTTTTTCTCCTTTTACACTGACTCCAGATCAGCTCAGATGACCACATCAGGGGTTTTTCTCCTTTTACACTGACTCCAGATCAGAGCTAGAGCTTCGACTCCTCTTTGAATGACTCAAGATCATCTCCAAAAATACAGTTTGCAGATTTCTGTCCTCTTACGCTGACCCCAGATCAGCTTGAAACTCCTAGCCGTGCCATTTTCTCCTCCTTGACCGGCTCCAGATCAGCAAAATTCTCATTCCAATTGCTTTCTCTCCTCCTCTTCTGGTTCATCATCAGATCATCCTTTCTTCTCCCTCTGACTCCAGATCAGCTCAAACCTCACCACCAGGGATTTCTGCACCATCCTAGCGATCCTACATAAGCTTAAATTCCCAAACTTTCTCTTTAGTTCAGCTCTGAGCAGAGTCAGACCTTTCCTTGCTTTATAAATAGGCTTATAAATATTTTACTTCATAATTGCTGTTTTTTCATCCCAAAGAACATGAATTGACCTTTAAACAAATACACAGTGAGAACTTAAACAAATGTTAGGCTAATAGGTTGTGCATGATATATTGCGTAGGACACAAGTGTCCTGGGGAAACATATTGTAGCTGCGTGTGTGTGAGTTGGGGGGGGGGGGGATATGAAGAGTCCACTCCCATGCCAGGATGCATGTGTGTGTGTTTGTGTGTGTGTGTGTGTTGGCATCGTAAATCAGTACTGTATAAGCAGCAGTAGTTAAGAAACCCATTGTTTTCAGTTCCCAGTTTGCAGTTAATCACTTCCTCCACTCTGATAGCACATAATCCCAGATTAAGATTAAGATTAGGATTAAGATTAAGACGAGGTGGCGTATGGACACTCACGCAAAGTGGACATGGCACACAAGCATCTGCTGGTGCTGTGGGAGGGTAGTAATGGCGAGAACGTTCCAGTAGATGTTTCTCACTTTCTAAGAATGTGAACGTAACGGTTATGCATAGTGATGTCCAATTGTGATTTAATAGGATTGCAAAAAAAAAAAAAAAAAAGAAAAAACCTCTACGACTTGTTACTAATATAAAACGATTATGGCATGAGGTCTTATTGTAGCAGTAAAACTATTACGCAATCCACTCAGGAGCACAAACACACTCAGTCAGATATGCACCACCATGCATGCTTCCCTAAATATTAAATTCATGTTTTTTTTTTTCAGTTAATCATTCTGTGACTTGGGAATAGCAATTACTGAGCTTACCATTAGCCTGATCTTTCATTCAAACCAAGGAACATGAAATTTACAGTGTTGTCATTTGCACCTTTGTGTAATCTGTACTTTGATTAGACAATGCATGCTTAGTCTTTCTTACTAGTTTCTCCTCCTGCTATTGTATTGCTCAATCTCTACCAGTGATGTGTCAGTGAAGTTGGCTTAAATAAATTAGCCCCCAAATCTAGAGGGCGTGTCACTCTGTGTAATCACCTGACACATGGATCACTGATAGGCTGCGTGAGTCTACAGTCTGGGCTAGAAAGAAATCATCCAGATTTCTAAATGGTTCAGCATTTGATTATTTATTAGCTATGTGTATTTTTTTTCTGTGTGTGCGTAGCATCGGTGTGTTTTCAGCATCTTATCCTTAAAGACAGAGTTCCATTGACTACTATTAATGTGCATGTTGCAGATAAATAACCAAAAAACCTCTACAGCATGTAGAAAACAGCATTCCAGCACTTTACCTGGAAATATAATTGTTAAAATACTTGTGAGGTGGTGTGAATCCGTTTAACATCTCACGTTTTTCCACTGGCTGTGCTGGGTGCTTACCGAATTCAGCCATATTTCTTTCTTTCTTTCTTTCTTTCTTTCTTTTGAGCATTGGAGAGTGTCAATAAAATGACTAACAGGAGGCCCATGTAAATGCAAACAAGTTTTCCAAAATACAGTTTTCCAAATGGGGTTTCTCAGCCCCAAAACACACTTGTGCTAAAGCCTTGGCTTAAACCATTATCTTTTTTTTTTTCCAACATAATTTCCAGGTTATTTCTGATAGTACAAAATGAAAATCGAATCAACTATTGCACCTTTAATGTCCTCATACCATTCGCATGCATGCTAGTTAACCACATTTTGTTTATTTGCTAATTCTGTGCTTTAAAAAAGTCCTTAACTCTGTTAGTTTCAACCCTGTGACTCATAACGCAGTCTGTTGTCAGCTAAGAAACCTTGTAAAAAAATGAGAAACAGACCTACCAGTGTCATATTTTACCAGGCTGTGATGCTAATTGCCCATTTTTCTCCATCTTTCAACTTGATTCTTTTGTTTTGTGCCACCTAGACGCAAATAAGCCAACACGTCTGAACGAATCAGCTCACATTCTGGACGCATATTTCAGTCAGTAATAGCTCTTAATGAGAGGAAATAGCGAGCCCAGGCTCCAGGCCATGTAGTTGCATGCCAGGATATGTCTATTTATGCGAATGACAGTGTGAAAATACTTCATGAAAATATTCTGTTCTGACAGTTCCTTTGGTCATAACCTCCCTGATCATCGCGTTTATTTAATATCCTTTAGCAGGTCTACAGTGAGCTAATGGATGAGGTAGAGGATGGGTTAAATAACCCAGTCTTAAGCTTTCCTTTCACTCATCTCCTTAATGGAGCTGAAATACCGGCACGGAACACTGATCTCTTTTGTTTTGTTTTGTTTTGTTCTTTTTTTTTTCATTTTTCATTTTTAAGTAACAGTAGCTAAGCCATGTCTTAATATCATTTTAGTCATATTAACGTGTAGTGGCTCTCCCTGTCTCTCTGTATATGTGTACGCCTGTAGACCTGAGTGTGTTGCTTTTAATCTCAATAAAGCTGTGGCGTCTCAATCTCCACACTCAGACTGGCAGTTTAAATAAAATCACTCTAATCCAGGAAAGCAAAAGAAATGAAATGGCATGGATTAAAAATAAGCGACAAAACCTTCTCCGGCTCTCTCGCTCTCTCATACACACACACACACACACACACACATGTCTTATTTTACTACTCATCAATTCACATCATTTGGGTAGGATTGGAAAACGACCCATTATTACAACTGTTAAGTGATCACGCAATGCTAAATTAATTACTAGGTAAAATAATGTGTGTAGTTTTTACCTAACATTAATTAACATTAAATGTTAGCAAATCTCCTGCTGTTCTTTAACAGAGCTGAAGGGAGTGACATAATTACAGTAATTCACTATACACTGAAATGTAAAGATGTCCTTATCTCCTTACTTCTTCAGACGTATGGGATGTTCATGTTGCCAGTTGACTCATTTACAGGTTTTGTTAAAAAAAAAAAAAAAAAAAAAAAAAAGCAAGGCTGTCAGAGTGCTTTCTAAATTCCGACTGTAAAACTGGTGTTATTTGTGTGGCGGTCTGGGAAAACCCACCGGATGCTGCTGTGAATGAATTCTGGCAAAAATTGTTGTTTTTTTTTTCTTTCTGATGCTGATGCCTCCATGGCTAATAAGTCTTGTCCTTCTTGTAACTTTGTATTCCTGAAAGACCCATAAAATATTCTTCAAACAGAAAGGAAACTATTGAAAAAAAGCTATTTCAGACCATTGACCTTGATGTGACCTTGAACCTGTTTGGATCAATTCTACAATCTAATCAGTTCATTTGCTGGTTTCAATGATAATTCCATATGAACCCCGCAAACAGTCAACCACTCGTTCTTGAGATATCATGTGATAATAATGTGATTCTCGGATGGACAGATAGATGGATAGTGAAAAAAAAAACACATGAATTTTTGGAAATTGACTTTGAAATGGCATACCAAAGACACCTGAATCTGAACTTTTTAAAAAATGTAATATGGATTTTCATTTGCACTATATAAAATATTTCCTGCTTAAAATGGATAAACAAATCAGATTTGCCCTGCTGTGTGAGCAAAGCTAAATCAGAACTGAAAACATTCCAAATCACATTACAAAACATCTCATTAGAGTTCAAATTATCTAAAAAAAATGTTCCAAATCAGAACTGAAAACGTCTCAAATGAGAATCGAAAACTTCTTGAATCAAAACTAAGAACTAAAATCATCTCAAATCAGAATTGAAAATGTTCCAGAATCAGAATTCAGGATTGAAATCGTCTCAAATCAGATTTGGGGGGGGAAAAAAATCTCAAATCAGGATTGAAATCGTCTCAAATCAGGTCAAATCAGAAATGAAAAAGATCTCAAATTAGAATTGAAATCATCTCAAATTAGAAGAGAAAACATCTCAGATCAAAACTCAAAATCAAACCATTCACAAAATCTCAAATCAGAAAGGAAAATAACAAAAATACTGAATACTCAAAAATACTAAAATCAGATTCAGATTGATTTTTGCAGTTTATATTGTCATGACAAAAACAACCCTGTGTCACATGACCAAATTAAATCCATTATGCGTCACTTTCACTCACAGTAGTTCAATTAAATGAGGGGAAAAAAAAGGCAGAATCCTTTTTGTGATATTTATTGTCTCCTATCATCATTTTTTTAAGGAACTGAACCCAACTGTACACAACCACACACACCCACACACACACACACACACACACACACACACACACACACTCATGCTGAAGCTCCCGTTCCCTCTTGTAGTGTTTGTCACACATCGCTCGCTCTATTTTGACAGGTTGGATCCTGTTTTTTCAACTCATCCATTTTTTCCCCCTGCCTCATTTGTTCAGCTCTTTGCCTTCATCATGCCTTTATGATCTGTCTTTCTGGCTGTCTCTATGTATATGTATGCACGTGTGTGTGTGTTTGTGTGTGTGTGTAGGGGGCTTGAACTGAAAAAGGTTAACACACCAGCATTGATATGCACAGTGAGCTTAGCTTTAATCTTTAATCAGAGCTCAAGACCCCTGATGTCCTCGCCCTCTGCGTGTGTGTGTGTGTGTGTGTGTGTGTGTGTGTGTGTGTGTGTGAGCCGAGGGTCTCCTGATTTGCTTTGCCCATTATCCAGTCTTTATGGGGAGCGCCGCTCCTGGCCGCTAAAGACCGAGTGAGAGTTAACAAGCGGAGAGTGACACTCATTTAGAGAATCCATTAATCTCTTAATCCCTCTCTTTAGCATCTCAGACATGAAACGATCCTCTCTCGCTCTCTCACTTCCTCCCTCTCGCTTTCTTCCTTTCACACTTACCCCCCTCATCTGTAGTTCCTTTTTCTTTCATGTGTTCCGTCTCACTGTGAAGGGATAATCTCCCCCTCTCCCTCTCTCCCTTGCTTCATCTTACATTACATTTCAGCAAACGGTGAGAATATGAGCAGCGTGCATCATTTAGCCCGAGCTACCCGGCTCTCCAGGATCTCCATACTCGTCCCTCTCCGTCTTCACGTGATCTGTCGCTCTTCATTTCGCCTGAGAAGTCTTCAAGTACACTTGCGTTTAAAGACAACAGTTTCTCTGTGTCTTTTTTAATTATCGACTTCAAGAGAGGAAAAAAAAAAGACATCGGTGTGGGAATGACTGTTGCCTCTACAGTGTAGGTGATAATAACGAACTTTGATGTTAAACAAAATGAAACGTAACTATAAATGGATAAAAAAAACATATTCTTCATTAATCGTTTAATCAATCTCAGGATGGTAACAATTACTCACCCTTGATTATTTTCCTATAACTGCACACCCTGTCATGTATTCCTCACTGTTAATCAGTGTTCTGATTCAAAGACCCCCTGCAGCCCCACATACACACACACACACACACACACACACACACACACACACACACACACACCTGTGATTTCACTCTGTTCTTTCGACTTCCTCCGTCATGATGGACAGATTTTAATCAGTGACTATCACTGCCTGGGCAAACAGAGAAAATGGACCAAACACGACATCAAAGAGAATGCGAGAAAACACACTCTCTCTGCGAGAGGAAGCTGCACTGGACACACACACGCGCACGCGCGTGCACACACACACGATGACCTCACCGTGCTGAATACACAAGATCGAATCTGCTCTTTCGGAAGCTTCTGGAAGGCCGTAGAATAAAAGAAGGCCTTAGTCAGGCCTTACTCACTCATTCAAATACCACGCTTACACACACACACACACACACACACTTTCTCTCTTTCTCTCACTGAACAGGAAGTGCTGCTATTTGTCCCAGTGTCCTCTTCGCGGGTCAGCGGCTGAAAAAACGCTCCTGTCACTTTCCCTGTGGGAGCGGCCAAGGTGACAAACACACACACACACACACACACACACACATACACACACAGATACACACTTCTGAGGTGGAGATTCCACCGGCTGAGTTATGGAACTCCCTGAGGGTCTCGGGCACGGCCATTAAACAAAACTGTTGTTGGGGAAAAGAGGGGTTTCTAAAACAGTAACCTAGACGAGCCCTGTAGCGATGAACCTACACAAAACACACACTTGTTTTCTAACCTCGTGTAAAGAATAATGGAGTTCTTGTTGCTCGTTCGGCTACAGCTGATAGCTACGAATTCTTTTTCGCCAATCCATGACCATTGTCTCACCTCACCTTTAAAAGAGGATTTTTTTTGAGGTCTTAATAATCACTGAACGTTTTTTTTTTTAAGTTAAATGATGTAAATGTTAAATGAGGTCTCACTGATACAGGGTTCGAGATGCCCTTCAGTGTCATCATACTCATCAGCTTTCCTGCATATGTGATGTTTATTCTTCACTATCGCTAGTTTAAATTAAGTAGCTTAAATTATTTCTACATGGAAAACAAAGCCTACTTCTCACCAGAGTTAGGAATCAATCACTTGGGGATGTGCTGTTATAGGAAAATAATCCTAGAAGTGGAAATTCTGTTTCCGCAAGGGTTATTCTTCTATAACAGCACATCCTGAAGTATTTTATTCCTCTTATTCAACAGCAATTTGACATCATTTTATTTTTATCCATTTTATAGTTACATTTAAAATTCGAGAAACAAGTGAGTTCCTGTTCTAACTTGCGTTAAAGTGCTGACACTGGAGACTCCTTACATGATTATTAAATAAATAAACATCTCCTTATAGAAATGTAATGTATTGTTAGAAAACAATTGAACAATGTGTGAAAACATCACAAACACTGTTTTTTTTTTTGTGGCTCAAAAACTGCTCATTTGCTGCTAATTACTGCATTAGCTAAGGAATAATAACTAGGGAATAATAATTAATAACTAATGGATAATTAATTCAACCACTTGGCTAAACAGTTGTAGTAAAGTCTGCAATGGTGGTTACATTCAACACAGAGGTTAAAAGTTGTTCGCTCATTTCCTTTTCTACTTGTAGTGTTGGTTTAATTCGCCTTCAAAGTGCTGATCTTTACAAGCACAACATGTTTCCTCTTACACCAGAGGTCAAAGGTCAAGCTGATTCATCACCTTTTGAGACATGAATGAATGAGAATGAATGTGAATGAGAGTTGAAAAGCAAGACCCGAGGCAGAATCTGCTTATTAATAGGTGTTTATTTAATGTGTTCATGTAATGTACAAGTTTATAGTACTTTCAACTGTGATATGTAGCCAGCTACACAGCCTTCCGAAAAGTGAACTACGATGAGTGTCGTGATCAAAAATAGTAAGATGGTAGCGATGATCATAGTTCTTATGCTAATAATGGGCCTCATGTATCAGTCTTTTAGTAAACTTGTATGTAAATGTTTGTAGGCCAAACTCAGCTAGAAATTCTTGGCAGATTTTACAGACATTTCGGTAACACTGATTTTCTTCGTACTTGTGTGCATGTGTTAATACGAATGCCAGTTACCTGTAAATTACCAAGCGCTTTTACCACACAGCTGATTTGCATTTAGTGACACCCACAAAATTCCATAAAAGGCAAAGCTCTCAGAGAGCTGCAAATGACAAAATGACAACTAAATGGTGAAAGAGTGTTTCCTAAGCATGGCACATGCTAAATCTGTCTGTGGTGGTTCAACAGTTAAGGCTCTGGGGTACTGATCAGAAGGTGGGGGGTTCAAGCCCAAGCACTGCCAAGCTGCCACTTGACCAAGGTCCTTAACCCTCTCTGCTCCAGGGGCGGTGTATCATGGCTGATGCTGCGCTGCGCTCCGCCCCAGCTTCCTAACAAGCTGGGATATGAGAAGAAAAGAATTTTGCTATGCTATAATATATATGTGACAATTTAAGGCTTCTTCTTCTTTCATAGGGTGCCATTACTTTTGTCCTGATTAAACAGCTAATATTAATTTATTTGTCTTAATTTATGGAATTGTTCTGGATCACTTTGTTTCAAGTCATTAATATGAAAGTTTCACAGAATGTTCAGTAAAATTCATGTGTGTTATTGAAATAATAAGCAATTTAAACTCGATCATTTGTAAACAAAATCGCAGCAACTCATCGCTAATTATACGAATTAAAACTGATCAGTCGAGGTTACACATTAGTGAGTCTCCTTACATAAATTTACACAAACTCAGGAGTGACCGTAGGATATGAATGTTTTTCTGAACTAGCAGGATTTTCACAAATGCCACATTTCTTGCTTAAGTGATTTGCGAAGAAATTTATTCGTAAGTAGTTGGATAAATCGAAGCTGATTATATTTGAACAATTTTGGCTTATGTTGAATAAATTGTTAAAAATTCGAATGACAATGCAAATCGAAAGTCAAGACACTGAAATCCTAAATGTGTGAATCTCTGAGAAAACATTAGCTAGTTTACTGGAAGTTACATAAGCAGGCATTGCATAAGGATGATTTAGATTTGCATATAATTTGCATATCATGAATATTCATCAAGGCTGATGTTTTTAATATTGGGAAGAGTTTCTTGGCCATGTTTGATTTCTTGGGCATTAAAATATAATGATAAAGCATGTTAAATAAATTGTTTAAAATACACTGCTAGATCTGTAGGGGGAACCCTTTAAGGTTCTATGTAGAACCCTGTGACAAAAGGTTCCTTTTTGAAAGCTAGAACCATTAACTGTGTAAAAACCTCTAAAAATTCTTCTTTTTTCTGAAAATGTAAATTATTTTTAATTGTTTAGGATAAGATACTAATACAAAATGCAGTTTTTCTTTCTTTCGCAGTAGTGCACACTTGATTAATTTATACCCACCTGTTTTTTTTTTTGTTTTTTTTTTTCTGACTTGTGAGTGTTTTCTTTTCCTCACACCCATTATGGGCGTAACAAGCGTGGTGGGATCGTAAAATAATTTCTCCGTCTCCTGTTCCAGAAATGTGATGTTTCCTCTATAGGGATTGCGAAGCAGTATAATCACACATGTATATACACACACACACACTCACACACACACACTCACACACACAAACACACACACACCTGCCCGCATTGTTCAATCAAGTCTGGCACACGACAGGAAGCGAGTGTTTGCATCCTCCACTTAAGTGCCCCTTTCCTCCCATGATGACATCACAGGGAACAGGAAGTCGTTGGAATGGAAACCCCCTCCCCCTCCCTTTAAGGGTCCGAGCGAGACGGCCACATGCGCCGTGACCCCCCACACAGATGCGGTCCTACGAAAGGCGCTGCGAGGCGGAAAAAGAAGGAAGGAGATGGATGGATGGATGGAATGGAGGGACAGAAGGGGCCGAGGGGAAGCTCGGAGCGCTCCTGGTGGGCCGCGGGGGGCAGGATGTTATGGTTTATTCAGCGTTTAATGTGGGCGTTTCCGACAAGGTGCAGAGTGCCCTCCTCACCAGAGAACGGGAGATTTATGACAGTGATGGCTGACGGCTTGCTTCTCCAGGGCGTGTGTGTTGTGTGTGTGTGCCCGTCAGGGTACTTTTTGTCTGTGCATCTGTACATACAGTACGTGTGTATCTGTGTTCTTGGCAGAATCCACTTCCACTTGCTCTGAAGGTCAGTAGTAGCGGTCCCTTCAAACCTGGCCTTGAGGATGAGGATGTCACCTCAGTCAAACTTCAGAGTTGGAAAGTTTAAAAACAGCACATGCAGTCTGTACGTGACCTCTGACCCCACTTTAAAGTCTACACTTAGCACAATAGCGCAGTCGGCTAATATGGTCTGGCAACCTGCTATGGTGATTAAGCCAACAGGTAGAGGCGTGCAGCTCTGACCCTGTGTTTTTATCTTGACCGCAGCCCCCTCACTGGGCCTCCCATAAAAGTGTCGTCTGGCCCTTAATGCGTTTTCCACCGGGCATTGCACACTGATTTTGGCCGGGGCCTTGATTGATTTTTATAGCCCTGAGACTTTGTTATTGGAAGATATCTTAGCGGCTCCTCGTGATCTCGTGATCTCGCTCTTGCAGCGCCGGCTAAATGAAACAGATGCAACACGCCCGTCTGCCCCCCGGGGGGCAATTGGAAACTGCGCCGAACGGAATCAGCGTCAGTACAAACGCACCGGCCCTTATCTCTGTTATTCCATCGTCTAACATCTTTTTAAGCTCGTGGACGGGGGGGAGTGTGAGGCGGGTCAGAGAGGTGGTGCGTCTGCATCGTCCAGATGTAGCAAAAAGCACCTATATTTGGATGTTTTGGAGATGAGGTCGGTCAGAGAGGAACGCTCGGCCTTTAGGACCCGACTGTTCCACTGAGACTCTGTCGGGGAGGGGTCAGAGGAGCGGGTCACTAACGAGCCTCGTTCAGCACCATGGATGAACACCTCAGTGACATCCTGCATGACAAAAATGAGTGAATTGTGAATCTCCCTGTAATAAACTTTGCTTTTTAATGTTTTTTTAAATTTTTTTTATTTCTTTTCACCACAGATTGATTATATTTTGTCTAATTCTATCTGGAAATGAGCTGTTTAACCTCAGTTTGGTACACTACATTCAGCCTATTTTAATAAAACAAGAAAGCAAGCAAAAAAAAAAAAAAAAGTTTTTTATTTTTTTATTTTAGATTTTAATTTGTTTTCCCCACAAATTGATTAAATTGATTGAAAAGCTCTAATTATATCTGAAAGTAACCTGTTTAATCTCAGTGTGTGACTCTAAATTCAGCCTCTTTTGCAACACCAACAACCAACCAAACACACAACCAAACAAACAAACAAACAAACAAATCAATTTTTAATTTTTTAATTTTATTTTTCAATTTTTATTCCACAAAGTGACTAAATTTTGTCTTTTTATATCTGAAAATGAACTGAAAACAAACAAAGAAACAAATAAGTAAATCCTGCATTCAAAAAACAAACTTTGTTTATTTTATTTGATCTTTTTTAACTTTTTTTGTTTAACTTCAAACTGGAACACTAAATTCAGCCCATTGTGCTAAACAAACAAACAAACAAACAAACAAACAAACAGTACAAACAATACAAACAATACAATTTTATTTTTTATTTATTTATTTTTAATTTAAAATTCTATTTAATTTTTTTTTTATTCTAATTATATCTGAAAGTGAATGTTCAACCTCAATCTGTGACACAAAATTTGGCCTCTTTTAAAGAAAGAAAGAAAGAAAGAAAGGAATGAAAAGGATTTCTAATTAAATGAAATGCCATAAAATTGAGGGACTTTACTCTGAACTATTTATAATCTCACTCAAAAGGAGGAATTGGGATTTTTTTTGTATTATTTTTAAGGTTTTTCCAGAAGGCACATGTTTATGGCCTTCACATGAACTGTAATGACCTTTCAATAATGTCACACCCAGTGAGAGAGGGAGATAGAGAGATAGAAAAGAGGAGGAAGAGTGAGGAGAGAGAGAGAGAGAGAGAAAGAGAGAGAGAGAGAGAGAGAGAGAGCGAGAGAGAATGGAAAACTGAAAGGAAGGGAGAGAGGAGAGAAAGAAGGGAAGGGCGAGGACGAGGAGAGAGAGGGAAAGAGAGAGAGAGAGAGAGAGAGAGAGAGAGAGAGAGAGAGAGAATGAGCACGAGAGCTCTTTGGCAACATCAGGCCCTATTTTAAGCCTCTGTGATAAGGCCATACTGAGAAGGTGCTTGGCTCTTGGCTCCATCCTGTTGTTGAGTTTACTTTGAGGTCTTCTACCACAGCGTACTTGTCTCAGAGCTCCAGTCAGGTGATGTGTGTGTATTTGGTGGGTGAAGAGTAAACTGCATACACCACGTGAAAGAGCAATGAAAATAAATCACGATGTCGAGTATCTTAACGTTAAACCCCGCCCTAAAACGCAGTAAATATGTTTACATTGGAGCATTTGGGACGTGGTCAGTGCTGGTTGGTTGATGCTGTATTTTCATCATTCTGGTGAGAAGTTAGCCATCATGTACTGTTGCTAGCGCAGTTACAATGGAGTTTAATAGAACAAACTTCAACAATAAAAGTCCGGTTTCGCTGTTAGCCCCTTAAAAATAAAACGAGACCTTCTTTTCTTTTCTCACTCACCATTTTGCAGTGATGTTCAATGACATATTAATGAGAAATCCACCACAGAAGTAGTGAAGACATTGGTGCTGGGACTTAAAGTCCCAGAATGCAATGCAGCTATATGATGCAGAGATTTGGCTACTTAGTGATCTACGAGATGACAAGTGTAATGGCGCCAGTATTAGCGTGAAAGTTGATGCTTTGGAAACAAACTGGACGGAATAAAGGACTAAAGCGCTGCTACGTTATCATTAACAGAAATTCTAGCTTTCTGTTTTAACTCCGCCTACAAAATCTTGTCATCTTGCCAAATCGTGTCCAACTTTGCTTCATCTATCATGTGTAGATAATTATAATAACGTAATTATGTAAAATATTTTGGGTGAGATTGACTTTATTACTTGTTAGCTACAGTTAATAGGTTCGTAGTTATGGTATTAAAGAAGCAAACCTCAGACACCGAAAACGTCTCGGCTAGTTGATTACATCTGGCTAAGACATAAATTGCATAAATTTGATTTTCCCACAAACCATTCCTTATGTATTAATTTGTTTGAAATGAATATTGTCATTAGTATTATCATTATTATATCTTTCAATATAAAAGTCATTGCATTAGACTCGAAGTCTATCATTGACATACATTCTAGCTTTCTGTTATAACTCCGCCTACAAACTTTTTTCATCTTGCTAAAAAGGTTGTCCAAGTTTTGTTCATTTTATAGATTACTGATTTATAGTTATTCATATCGAATATTTTAGATGAGATAGACTTCCGTTACTTCTTAGCTACATTAGTTTCGTAGCTGTGTTAAAGAAGCAAACCTCAGACACCGAACACGGCTAGTTCTAGCTTTCTGTTTTAGCTCCGCCTACAAATTTTTGTCATCATGCCAAAAATGGTGTCCAAGTGTGGTTCATTTTTATAAATATTTATGTAAAATATTTTGGGTGACACAGACTTCTATTACTTGTTAGCTATTTTAGGTTTGTAGCTGTAATATTAAAGAAGCAAACCTCAGACATTGAACGTAGTTGATTACATCTGACTTAAATTGTGTACTTTTGATTTTCCTCGAACTATTTCTTTAATTTCATCCATCTTTCAATAATCCAAATTCAGTTTCAGATACATCTTTGTCTTATAAGTAGTCTTAAAGTTGTCTTAAAAGTAGATAAAATATTATATAATGGTAAACTTAGAGGCCTGGAGCACATTTTATTATTATTTTTTTAATCCAATATGTATGTTATGTATATATTAGTGTATATTTGTTCAAAATGAGCATTATCTTTAGCTTCTTTAAAAAAATTTTAAGATAAAAAGGTCATTGCAATAGACTATGAGTATCATTGACATAAATTCTAGCGTTCTGTTTAAACTCCACCTACAAACTTGTGTCCAAATTCTGTTTATTTTTATATATTACAGATTGTTAGCTACATTATATACATTTCATAACTGTAATATTAAAGAAGCAAACCATGGACACTGAACACATCTTGGCTAGTTAAAAACATCTGCCTAAGACATTAATCGTGTAAATTTGATTCTCCCTCAAATCATTCCTTTAATTTCATCCGTCTATCAGTGGTCTTGTGTACAGAAATGCTGGAGCTTCACCTCCTGAGATTAAAGAACAAACGTGAGAACCGAGTAAACGCTTAGAAGCACAAGAGCAAGTCTGATGAAAGCAGCACACAGCGTGTCTGATAAAGATCAGAGATCAGGAGACCATCTGCTTGTGTGTGTGTGTGTGTGTGTGTGTGTGTGCCCTTTTATCCAGTGCATGTGAGCTGTAGAGATAAACAGCTAGTTGGGCATCGAGATCGTTGGACATTATAACCACTCCCTCCTTTCTGATTCACACACACACACACACACACACACACACACACACACACACACACTATAACTTCGAAACTAATGAGTGATACGAATGGGCCATGAAATGAGCATCATTCAGCCAGCCCTTGAAGAACATCTCTCTCTTTCTCTTGCACACACACTCACACACACACACACACACTCACACACACACACACACTCTCTCTCTCTCTCTCTCTCTGCTTCTCATTTATCTGATTTAGAGGCCCACAGGGATGGCTGGAGGCTGTGTTTGGAGCTAAACTGGCAGTGCCACATGGTGCCAGCTCCTAAGGTCCTCCCTCTGGCCCAACACGTCTCTCTCAGTCATGACCTTTGACCCACACGAGAGGAGAAACTGTCCCCTTAAACATGCACACACAAACACACACACACTGCATATCACAAGCTCTGAGTACACACCACTTGTTTCCTCCCCTCTCTTTACCTGAGGTTGTGTTGTTTAAAAAAATTAGTATACAAAGTTTTCTCAAATTCACGTTCAGATACATGTTTGCCGTATAAAGCAGATATGTCAAAAAAAAATAATATATATATATATATATATATATATATATGGCAATTTTTTTGTCCTATTGTTGTATAGATAGTGAAAGCTAAATCCATAATACATATATATATATATATATATATATATATATTTATATATATATATGTGTGTGTGTGTGTGTGTGTGTGTGTGTGTGTGTGTGTGTGGTAATTAGCATGTATTTGTTCAAAAGGAACAACGTCGTTAGATTTGTTCAACATTTTTAAGCAATAAAAGGCATCGCAATAGACTCTAAGTCTTGCTAATAAAAGATATCTATCTATCTCTCAGTCTATCTATCTATTTATCTCAGGTTCGAGTTCAACTATATTGTCAAGTTGTGTGTATTCAAATACACCGCCACAAATGTCTTGGAAGAGAGAGGTTACTTTACACACACACACACACACACACACATATCTGTCTATCTATAAATGTCCAAATCTATACCTTATATCTATATATCTTACCTTTACCTTTATACATGCATATCTATAGTCATCTCTCTATCTCTCCATACCTTATTCCTCTATCTATATACACCAATATTTCTTCTTAAATCTATATAACAATATCTGTACCATTAACCATATGTATGCATGTCAATGTCACAATGCCTCTATACCTTATTCTCATAGCTATATATCAATATCTGTAATATCTATCTATGCATAACAATGCCTAAGTTTATATATTATTCCTATATATATAGTTTTCTGTAAAACGCATGCCTATACAGCAATGCCTCCAGTATGTCCATACCTTATTCCTATATCTGTATATTAATATTCCTAACTTTATCTCTATATATGCATATCAATATAACAATGCCTTTGATCTATACCTTATTCTTATATCTATATATCAATATCTGTACAATTATCTCTATACAATGCCTATGCCTCCATCTTTCTATTTATACATTTATCTTTATATATGTATGTCTATACATAAATGCCTATATCTTTACCTTTTACCAATATCCATAAAATCAATATTCTTCTTATTATTTCTGTATATGCATGTCTATATAACAATGCTCACTTCTCTATTCCTTAGTTCTATATCTATATCTATAACTATATCTGTGTATATATATGTGTGTATGCATGTTATCCATATAAAGTCCAACATCCTTATAAAGATAGCATATCTACATATCTAGATTTGTTATGCATACATATAAACGAGGGTTTGGCTTTCATTTAAATCATTTTTCTTAGGTATGAGTAGATTATTGATAATATTGCGCGCGCAGTATGGCTTTACGCTTCTGAAATTTACTACTATTACTACTACTAACAACAATAATAATAATAATAATAATAGTAATAGTAATAATAATAATAACTGGGTTGCGTGAAGGGCCTCTCCGCGCGCGTGGTCACCTCCTGTACAATCCCGCACACACTGTTCACGCAGCAGGATGGACAGCACGAGCACGAGCCGCGCGCCTGTGCACGGCTCTGGAGAGGTGCAGCGCGTCGGAGCTGAATACACACCCATATGGCAACATAAAACAGCACATATTTAGCACAGGTGACGTCCTATTTTGAAACATGATAGTATGCGGTTTGGGGTTTGGGATTTGGGACGCAGCCGTCCTCATTATCTCCCTGGACTTCTCCTTTTTTTTCCGTTTCCGGAAACCACCTCTCTCTGCTGTGTGCTTTTACTGTGTCCATGTAATGCGTGTTTTCCAGCCGGTGCGCACCAGAGTAGGCTGGGAGGGACGGGATGCAAAAAGAGCCGGAGAGACAGAGAGAGAGAGAGAGAGAGAGAGAGAGAGAGAGGAGCAGGACACCTGTTTTGGAAAAAAAAAAAAAAACATGGGGACACTCCAAAAGTTTGCTGACTTCGCGAGCAATTCATGCGTCCTCAAAAACACTTGCTTGCGACATGGAAAAGAGACGCGCCTTTCCTTTCTGGCAGGAGTGGATCCCGAAACAGCAGGGAAAACAGCAGTTTATGAGTGGAGAGCTAAATAGGGGCATTAAATTTGCTCTGTGAATCAATTCATCGCCCACTGAAGCTGTTTTGGCGCAAATTACGCACTGTGCGGAGCGGCGCAACAATTTACGCAAATGCTTTTTCCCATTATTATTATTATTATTAGTATTATTATTATTATTATTATTATTATTAGTAGTAGTAGTAGTAGTAGTAGTAATAGCAGTAGTATGTACATATAGGCTATAAGGTACACTCTAATTCGACCCATGTCAATATGTTCAATTCAATTCTATTCAATTCTATTGCTTTTCTACGTCCTTCAGCTTTCCTCATTCTTGTTGCATCTTGAAGATACAATTCCATCACACTGCTGCACGTGCGCTCTGCTCCGATTAATGGACCCGTTTTGATTTCATTTCAACTCAGTCGCTGAAGTGAAATTAAGTGCTGATTAATAATTAAACAGTCGGCTTCCGAGATTATGACAAATGTAAGAAAATAAATAAATTAGAAGAAAATCTGCAGCACGTCCGTTAATACCCGTGTATTAAAGTACATCAGAGATATACCACTGATTTATTTATATTTTTTATTTTAAAAAAATCTCATTTCGTTGTTTTTGATGGTAATTTGTAAATGTAAAAGACCTCGGATAGATATGTTGACTATAATATAATATAATGTAATATAATATAATATACTATAATATAATATAATATAATATAATATTCTTGGAATTTCCAAAACCCCTTTTTTTCGGATTGTTGTGAATGATTGTTGTGAATCTCGTCCTGAAATTAAAAGCAGAAATAAATGACCAAACTATCTGATCATTAGCACATCTAAAAGTACAAACAAAACAAAAAAAATCATAATTCATAACCAAAACCCTGATGTTTTCTTTGTCCAAACCTGGTTTGCATTCATGCATTCAAACAAAAAAGAAAAGAAAAGAAAAAAAAAAAACAATTCAAACCGCAAATTGCATCTGGATCATAAATGATTATGCAGTCGGGTTACACTTTCTGGACACTTTCAAATGCGATGGTCAGAGAGACAGAGAGAGAGAGACAGAGAGAGAGAGAGAGAGAGAGAGGGAGGTGAAAGATTAGGAGGTGGAAATTTGAGACTGCGCTATAACAAGCAGGCGCAAAGAAGTCTTTATGATCAGCACGCATTCACTTTCGAGCTGTGTTTCTCATCCAAACCAGCAAAAACACACCAAACACACACACACACACACCACACACTGTATAAAATAAAACAACACACCAAGCAACACCAAACCAAACTGAGCTGCTTCTTGATCACAGAGCAGATCTTTATAAGGAGCTCGTGCTCGGGCTGATGGACAGATGAATAAAAGTTCAGAGATTATTTGCACAGAATTTGCACAAAAAAAAGCTCTGAAAAGATCGTAAGTCTAAAATGAAAAGTTTTCTAGGAAGATATATTTAGGGATTGTTTTGCTTTAGAGATTTATACACAGCAGTTTAAAAGGAACAACATGCACACACTGAAACTCTGATGAGGATGAAGTGGTGATCTCAAGGGGACTGTGCTTGTGGACTTTTACACACAATTCAGTCCATTTATTAAGTGTTCACTATATCAGCATTTTTCACTATATCCAAATATAAAGAGTCATTATTTTTTCTTCTGAAAGTGTAAGAGGAGAACTCTAATGTCGAATTATAAAAAAGAACAAAAAGGTTCCAGCTTTTTTTTTTTTTTTTCTGTTTAGCTGTTTTTTTTTAGTATTTTCCAATAATGACGCAAATAATTTTTTTTTTGCAGCAAGTGCACTTAATGATTAAATATGGATGATTAATCATGACAAGCTGTACTAATGAATCGAATATTCGTCACTTTTATTAAAAAAACAAAACAAAACAATCCTTACAAGTCCTGTCCCCTTTTTTTCCCTCGATGATTTGTCAGGTAGGGGTGTTTTCTTTCCTTTCCTTTTTTTTTTTTTTTTTTTTTCCTCCTCTCCAAGTCCTCAGAGCGCACCGAGTTCCTCGCGAGCCACCGTCCGCAGTTCTTATTGGTAGGCGCGCGGTTACATCACAATGGCCGATTGTGACGCGGAGTTCTTTCCTGTTTCCTTCGGCCGCGTCTTTAAGTGGGTGCCTGCAGTCGGAGGAGCGCGTGCAGAGAGCGCTTCTTCTTCTCCTCCTCCTCCTTCTTCTGATTAGTCTGCTTCTGCTTCCTCTAGTGCTGCTTCTTGTTCGCCACCGCACAGCCGGCGCGCGCTCCCGGACACCCCGAGCCACGCACTGAGACAGAGCCACGCACAGACACAGCTCCGTATTCCACAGAGGAGAAGAAATCTCTCTTTTTTTTTTCTCCTGTATGTGTGTGTGTGTGTCGCGTTCACTCTTTTTTTCACATCTCTCTCCCTCTCGTTCTCTCTCTCTGTCTTTCTCTCTCTCTCTCTCTCTCTTTCTCACACACACACACATACACACACACACGCACACACACTCATTTCCCACGCGCGTCGCTCGCACCCGTTACTCGGGCAGAATATTTTGTCGCGCGGTTTTGATCCTCTTTTTTCTCTAAATAAAAAATAAAAAAAAAAAGAAGAGGACATCTATTTTTTCCATTTCCATTTCACGCGCGAGCTGCAGAGGTAAGTGAGCCCTTGCTGAATATTACAGCTTTTTGCTCATGTTGGTTGTTGGTTCTTAGACTAAATTAGAAGCACAAGTAAATTCTCCTGGAGAAAAACAAAAAACAAACAAAACAAAAACAAAAAAACGAAAGTACACTTAACGCATCCGAAATCTGAATGCAGGAAGAAGTTTCTAGAGAGGAAACCAATCCTTTTTACGTATGCACACTGAAATCAGAATTCTTCTATTAATAACTGTTATTATTTTTTAAATGATTATTCTGGTAATGCATTGATCATGAGGTCGTTTTTCACAGAGAGTTTAAGGCTGTTGGAAGTGAAGTCTGTCTACACGTCGTGGTTCCCCCGTTACGCGTTACACTTCTCGCCTTCGCGTCTAACGTCTCTCCGCTGCGCGTTTTCAGGCGCACGCCGCGTTTCTCTGCGCGCTTCTCTGCGCGTTTTTTTGCGCAGCTCTCCGGAGTTCTCACGGTGCTCCGATGCGTCCCTGTCCCCTGAGATCACTCTGTCTGCACCCGTCCAAGCTGACTTGAGCTCAATCCCCTCTGTGGGGTGTGTGTCTGGGTTAGGGTTAGGGGTTAGTTACTGTATCACACCTCTGATCCCATATCCATGCTGAAAAGTGGCGAGTTTCTAAACAGACGCGAACTTTGGTGGTTTTACGCACTGGAGCGTTCAATTCACTACCTAGTAGCAAACACTGAATTACAACCTTGACACTGCAATGTGTTTGAAAGTGGATCATCTTAGAGTGTTGCGCTTGTGTGTGTGTGTGTGTGTGTGGGGTTGAAATCATTTGGTCCACTTGCAAACTATCCAGTGTCAACGATTGTTTTTTTTTCTCCCCTCCTCCTTCTTTATGCAATGTTTGTCAGTTTCAATAAATACGACCGAGAGGAAGTTGGAAGTTCTCATCCTCTGTCTTAGTTCCTCGTTCGTAATTCCGTGAAATTTTGCGCGCTGTGCGCATGCGCGGACAGGGAGACAGGTGCGCCGTGACGAAAGACAGGTGCTGGAAGCCTGATAAAGGACAACATCGCGCATTGTTTAGAAGCTCAGGCTTGTTTTCTTGTGCGTAAAACGCAAGACCTTCGCCTTCACCCATCCATCTATGCATGCGTGCATGCATCTATCCATCTATCTATCCATCCATCCATCCATCCATCATCCGTCTGTTATAGGCTATCCCAAGTGGTGAGAGATAACACGCGTCCCAGCCGGAATTGTTCTTATTTTCTAAAAACGCCTTTTTGTTTTTTAGCGCAGATTTCCGTAATTTGAGTTTTTCATGCAGAAAAATAACAGAAATATTTCTGAGGAAATGCGCTGCTTTTTCTCCACTGTGCTACAGCTCCAGAGTCAAGTTCGGACTGGATCTGTTTGTCTTCCAACCCGATTACTGTCTTCCTGACAATAAAATGAAAATGAAAATGAATGTTTTAGGAAGAAAAGAGATAGAGAGAGATAGATAGATAGAGAGAGAGAAATGACATGTGATTATGATAGGATTCTTAAGTCGAGAGGAAATTATTTTACATAAACAGTGCACAAGTAACTCATATCCGAGACATTATTCTCTTGGATAATCTCAGAGTATCTCATTTTAACTTTAATTGATTTGATTTATTTATTTATTTATTTTTACACCTTGATTTCAATGCTTTTTTTTTTTTTTACTATAAATCATTCCTTCCTATAAGACTCTTACACTCTTACTGAGGATCTACTTTACCATTATTTATTTATTTTTATTTCCGCAGGATTGAACAATCCTTGCTCTTATTTAACTCTTATTTTCCTTTTTTTTCAAAAAATATAATTTAGTACATGATCGACCAAAGATCAACCTTTCTAGTTCATCGTGCTGAAAATAAAAAACCTCATTCAGCTCTCTTTATTGCTATGAAAAACTCTCATACTCATCCCGACAACTGAACATGACCTTTTTATTTATTTATTATTATTATTTTTTAAATTTATTAAAAAATCTTTTGCCCAGTGAGACATTTAAAGATCTCACAAGAGTAAATGGATTGACCATAAAAGTCAGAAGTGTTATTCAAAATATTATATATTTTTTTATTCATGAACTACATCAGGCAAATGTGAAGTCGTTTGTGTGTTTTGTTTCAATAAAAGAACAGCACACAATGTTAACCATGATAACCAATGCCATCTTGTTTTTCATCTATGATATTAAACATGATTTTTTTTTCCTCCATAAGTTTTTTATATGCCTTCACCAATCTAATCCCAGACAAATGAGGACAGTAGAAAGGCGATTAACATAATTTTATGCAGATTTTTGTTGTTGTTGTTGTTGTCTTCATGTGAAGCGACAATTGTTGCTTTGTTTTTGTTACTAGGGCAGTATACACAATGTAGGACTTTGCTCATGTATGCAAAGCTGAGGTGTTAACCCCCCCTCTCCATCCACACCCACCACCGTACACCCATTTTCTCCCTGCTTATACTTCCTGTTCCAGTGTTCTGACCAAATTTAATCAAATTTCCTGTTTGCAAATGCGTATGTTCAGGATAATTTACGATAAACCAGCTTTGTCTTACACAGCCATATTTAAGAGGTATATACAACATTCACACTTTTCAACCAAAGTTGTAAAAATAAAAATATCATATTCAGCAAACAAGTATACAATATCTTTAGTGGAAAATACTATTCTGGATTAGCTGTGGTATCGTATTTTATTGTGCACGATAACCAATATATTTACAATTATTACAGTCTATACAGGTTATATCCCTAATCCAGACTCCCCCTTATAGAGTTGGTTTAAACAATTTAGAATTGTTAAATTATACAAGTTATCATTTATTACAATTAACATGATGCTGATCAACCATGTTTTGTGATTTTGTTCCCCTTCCTTTCGGCAGGTCACAGGAATTTACCAAAAGAGTGTGAGCCCTGGCCTTTGAGAAATGGCTCAATAGTATCACCAGGGATGCCGGACCATGACAGTGAGTCCCTCCTAAACCGACAGACCAAAAGAAGACGAGTGGACATCGGCGTGAAGAGAACCGTGGGCTCGACCTCCACGCTGACATCAGCAGCTTCTACTGACTTCATTGCCAGCCGCACATCAAAATCCGCCATCATCTTCGGGGCCATGAACACCCATCATAGCGGAGAGCAGGACCTTCTGGAGTGTCAAGGGGTGCAGCTTGGACATGGGGACTCGAGTGAGACCAAGTCCAATGTGCTCCGGAAGCTTCTCAAGAGAGCCAGCTCGTACGAGGATGCAATGATGCCTTTTCCTGGCGCTACCATCATCTCACAGCTGTTAAAGAGCAACATGGCAAAAAATGGCGCAGGGGGAGGAGTAGAGCCGGGGTTCCCTAGTAGTGCTCTCTCCAGCACAGGATCCGAGGTGCCCCAAGAGGACGCGTGCAGTAACTCATCCCAGGAAAGCCCTCAGGAGTGTCTCTCACCGTTCAGCCGCCCAACTCTGGGTCACTTTGACGTTGAACGACTTAATGATGAACACCTCCGAGCTAAGCGAGCTCGTGTGGAGAACATCATTCGCGGAATGAGCCACTCACCCAATGTAATGATGCCATCAAACTCCAGCTCAAGGGATCGAGAGCGGGATGTTGAAGGAGAACCTGAAGGTCCCCAGCAGCCACCCAGCCCACGAGAGGGCTATCGTGAAAACAAGCGCAAACAGAAGCTTCCTCAACAGCAGCACAGCTTCCAGCAGCTGGTGTCAGTGCGCAAGGAGCAAAAGGTGGAGGAACGCAGGCAGCTCAAGCTGCAGCTTGAGGACATGCAAAAACAGCTGCGCCAGCTGCAGGAGAAGTTCTTTCAGATTTATGACAGCACTGACTCTGAAGGGAACGACCCAGACCATGACGGAGGGAACCTCTCCGAAGACAGTGCACGCTCTGATGCCGGACTCCTGGACGGAGACGTCGATGAGCGCCCCATGCACGATTCCACTGCTGATCGTTCCGATAACGAGATGTCAGACTTGGATCCGGGACACTTTCTGGACAGAGCAAGGGCATTGCTAAGAGAACAGGCCCTTCTGGATGGAGAGAAGCCCAAACGGGAGGGCTCGCTGAGGGGCAAAGGTCAAACCTCTATGCACGCAGAAGGCAAGCAACTGGCAGAGACCCTCAAGCAGGAACTGAACTCTGCCATGTCTCAGGTGGTAGACACCGTAGTGAAGGTCTTTGCGAAACCTCCGCGGCCTCTCCCGCAGGTGTTCCCGCCGCTTCCTGCGCCTCAGGACCGTTTTACCGTTAACGGGGACAACCCCAACTTCCACACAACCAATCAGCGCCTGCAGTGCTTCGGAGATGTCATAATCCCCAGCCCACATGAATCATTTGGTGGAGTCCCACTCCCCAGTGCCAATGATCAGACAGAGGCGCTGCCTTTAGTGGTGCGGAAGTCTGCAGCTGAGCATCACCACCAGTCCTCAGCAGTGGGTGCTCACGGAGGCCACCACCATCCTTCCCTCCATCCCTCGTCCCTGTCAGCCAACATGGGCTTCAGCCCACCATCTTTCCGCCACCCATTCCCCCTCCCTCTAATGGGGTACCCTTTTCAGGGCCCACTTGGTGCCCCGTCGATAGGGTACCCAGGCAAAGACAGAGGCTCTCCTGATTCCATGGACCTCTCACGGGAGACCACCAGCTTACGGACCAAGATGGCATCCAACCACCATATGGGGCACACCCGGTCCTGCTCGCCAACCCACCCAGGGAGCACGGCTGAGAGTCTGTCTCTGTCGCTCATTAAGTCAGAGTGTGGAGACCTCCAGGACATGTCTGACATCTCACCATACCCAGGGAGTGCAATATCCTTTTCCTAGCATTAAATAAACATTTTGCTTAAATTCTGCTTTTAATGCTGACAATGAAACTTTTTTTTTTTTTTAGAGTTTTCCTAAAAAATCTGATATGTTGGACTAGTTTGGAATGGCCTCAGTTCCCATAAATGTCAGAGTTGAAAGATCCTTTTAGGTAGTAGATGGAGCATTTAAAGTGCTACTCACTTTACCGTCCTCTGTTTAACTGTGTACTTTTGGGTACTCAGCTCAAACCTCCATTATTGATTCCCTGAGTGGCCTCCTATAGGCTTTTTGTTAAGTCACACTAGCTGCTCTATTTCCAACTCAAATTCCTTTTTCCGTCACCTCCCAAGCCTTAAGACATACATTTAAACGAGTTTAGTTCCCTCACATTTCCATAGTTTAGATGGCCTCATGATAAGGGTATATAGGCCAGGGTTTCAGGTAAGCTCCTGAATGTAGAATGGGTTCTTGCTAAAGTGCTTTGTGTTTCAGGCTACCAGTTCAAGTCAATATACATTTTAGCACCTGTGCACTTAATAAGCCTGGTGCTTAAACAGGATCACCACTTACATCCAAATTTACTGTAAGAGATTCAAAATATTTTTAGCTCCTCGGGGTATAATTTGGCGTCAACCATGACAGGTGTTTCTGTTGTCAAACTTTGAGGTTCATTTGAGGACTCAAAGTCTAACCTGCTGTCTGTTTTTTATGACTGACAGGTTCCACCTCTCTCAACCCTCATCATATCCTATTATAGAAAAAAAAAGACGGAGGAACAATTATCCCTCCTTTTCATTTTCCCCCTTTGGATTCATAAAGATCGGTCAACAACCTGAGGGCCCTCAGCTGTTGCTTGGCAGCCAAACAATCTCCCTCTTTTTTTTCCTTCTGTCTTTTTTTCCCCTTCCTTTCTTTTCTTTGAAGCAGGCATTAACAGGTGTTTGCGGCTGTATGTTTGTCTTTCATTACACTGCCTCGTCTTGTCTGCTGAGCCAAGGGCCCTACGCTCTCCACAGCCACGCCATCAAGAAAGCGGAGCGAGAGGAATAAAGGAAAAGAGAGATGGAAAGCAATTAAAGCAATGACCGTACGCAGCAGTTACTGTGTGTTTTATGTAGCAATTTTAAAAAATCACTCAAAATGGTTAGGCTATAAAGAGAAAATGAAAAAAAAAAAGTGGACGGGAATGCAATTTTATATTTCTACTGATAATTGCCAGTAGCATGTGCTTAGCTAGTTCCAGTTACAAAACAAAAATAACTAGCAAGTCACTTATTTACAAAAAAGTCAACATAGCCCTAAACTGTTACAGTAATTGGTCTAATTGACGTTTGCTGACTTCTAACTCTTGAGCTGGCAGCAAAAACTAAGAAATGATTAAAAACGCTGCCTTATCAAGCTGTCTGATACTCAGAGGAAGAACAGTTAGGATATGGAGCTTCCTTTACAGATAGCACATCAGCTCTGGATGGAGATATGATAGAAGGATAGGCAGTAGGCACACTGGCCTGAATATAGGATCTAAGTATGCTTGAGGAGAGTGCTAGAAATGGAAACGTTATTTGGGTTTGAAATGCGCTTAAGGCATCGCAGATTCAAGATTAACTAAAGGTATGAGAGAGAAAGAGCGAGAGAGAGCGAGAGAGAGAGAGAGAGGTGGGGGTTGGATTTGGGATTGTTTGGTTAGCCTGGGAATGGGGTTATAGATGTGTTGGGAATGGGGTTAAACTGTGAACGCTTGGGCGGAAATGGGGTTAGCATGGACTTAGAGATGGGGTAATAGTTCGGAAGCAATTAGGATGGAATTATGGTTCTGGTTCTGGATGGGAGACAGTTATGTGATATCATGTTTGAGAATAGCGTTAGATTTGCGGCACGTATTGTGAAATCGTGAGTAGTGGCAGGTGAAAGTTTCCCCCAGCGTGACCACTAGGCTACTGGCGGCCAGTCTGTTTGACAGACACACAAAAGGGCCAGAGCTGGTTTCAGAAGAGGCAGGGCCGGGGAGGAGGGTGCGGAGGACTCTTTGTCTGGCAAAATCGCATAATCAGCCATTTTGTTGTGTGGCGGAGGTTAGGGCAGGAGAACGTCCTCTGCAGGAATGTCACACTCGGTGCCCGCTTCGCACTTACAATGCGTTCTTAGCTTAAATAGATTATTGATGAATGCAGAACGCATGGTGGAAAAAGTGCAGATCGGACTGAAACACCCAGACGACTGGCCAAGCAGTTTTTCAGCTTTTTCTCCCACGCAAAGAGAAAACACTGATAACCGATGCATTCGTGTCGTATCTCATCTCATTTCATCTCATTTCTTCTCATCTCATCTCATCTCATCATGTTTACATGAAAAAAGTTCTGCGATTATACCTTCGTGTTTTTAAATTTAATGATGACCCGTAGCCCATAAATTATGCTTAAGTGGTGAGCTGGTGCCACATTTTTAATTATTATTATTTTTAGGAGATCTTGAGAATCATTTCACTATAAAATTTTAAAGAGATTTTTTTTTTGCCTTCCATAAACACAGCTCCTACTGCTAAGTAATTAGGGGGAAAAAAAACGGTAGTGTTTAATTTCATTGTTGCGTGTTACGCTGCAAATGTGTAACTTTTATTTGTGTTCCCTGTGATAAACTTGTCATCAGCTTTCATGTTGAAATGTAGTTTTTTGTGGTTTGTCATGATCCATTCATTCACGGCGCTGAATGAAGTAATGCTGCAAAAGAAAAGAGCAGCTTGTCCCTCTTTCATTCTCTCTGGCCTTTGTGCTCATAAAGCAAGACCAGATGGTGAGAGAAAAAGGGAGAGAGAGTGAGAGAGAGAGAGTGTGTGTGTGTGAGAGAGAGAGGGTGGGTAAGACAAAGATGCGCTTTTCCAACTAAACCCCCCCCCCCACACACACACACCCCTTTCTCTTTTTCTCTCATTTCTTTTTTTTCTCTCGCTCAATTATGTGAAGTACTCCACTCGTGGTTGGTCTGAATCCGCATTATCTTTGAATGTGTGCACACTTTATAAGACTTGTTTATGTTTTTGTGATTAGCCGTATTTACATGACAAATGTGTCATTTTACAGTCATATTGCGGCTTCAAAGGGACGTCTTTAGACGCTCTTCGCTGGCCCTTGAACGTCACGGCCAAATTGTTGCCCACAGAAATGAAATGGGGTGGCAAATTTGCTGTCATGATGCCATAACAGGAGCTTAGGCTGTCTCTGAGTGTGTGTGAGCGTGTGTGTATGTGTGTACATACAAAAATGAAAATTCTGCTTAACTTCGACAAAATTCTGATAAAGCATATGTATTATTTTATAAAGTGACGCCACACAAAAACCGAAATAGATTCAGTTTTTCAGGCTTTTTGTCAGCCCCTGAGGCCTTCTCAAAAATGCTTACCGCTGTATTTGTAGGTGACATGCAAACGATCTCTCACTCTTTTACATCTGAAGGAGGAGGTTGGCTGAGGCTTAGGGCTTAGGGAAAGACGTTGCTTGCTTTGCCTGCGTAATGGCTTTCTCATGTAAAACTGGCTTTTCTGCGGTGGTATATTGGCCGTGACGGCGCAGCACCTTGAGTAATGATGATGACAATGGCAAGCAAATCCTGTCAGCTCTCTGCTCGGGGCTCGGCTGCTTTTCCTTAACCCACTCATTTGCACATTCAGGAAGGGCTTTCCCCCAACCACCTGAAGAAGGCCAAGCTCATGTTCTTCTACACCAGATACCCCAGCTCCAACATGCTCAAGATGTTCTTCTCTGATGTTAAGGTGAGTGCACCACAGTTGACTTTTAATGTTTGAGTTGCTACTTTTTTTTTTTTTTTTTTGGAAAGGAGCTGGGTGGGGGGTGGGCATGTTGTCGGCTTACCTCACTTGTCCAGGTGAGTTCACTTACAAACGTTGGGCAGCCCACTGGTGGCGTTAGGGAAATGTTAAATGCCACAGCTGTTGCTATTGGTCAAGGCCAGTGGAGATTAATTCTGAGGGAAAAAAGCATACCGGCACGAGCCAGGGCAGCTGCAAGGCAGGTAGATGAGTGGGCGGTTGGGTATTTAGACAGTAAGATGGATAGAAAAGGAGGCGGATAAGCGCATAGATCAGCAAGCACCCTATTCACGATAAAGTACATCACGTTGAGAGGTTTGTAATCAGTTCCAATATGTAGTGACTTTCAATTGGGACAAACCTTATCAAATACCCATGATCCACTGTGCAGTTTTAAAACATACATACCAAATTGATTAAACCTTCACAGGACACAGAGTGTGTGTTATGTGTGCGCTAAACCGCGTGACACATTCAGGCCCGTCTTATTCAAATGAACCAACAAACTTCCTCTTTTTACAGTTTGCCCAGGGATAACTTTTACAGAGGCAACAAACAACACCTAATCCAATGGCCTATGCCTGCAATTATTTTGGTGATCTTTTTAGCATTTTTCAACAACGAAGCAAAGAAAAAGAGTCTCATTTTTCGCAAGGTTTCTTTGCTGACAGGCTGCTTTTTTGCTTTTAAATGACTAGCAGGGTTAAGTTTTTTAGCACAGATTTAGAAAAATCTGGCATCCGTGCTAATGAGACAAGGACTATATAATGATAATAATTAATAATTTTTATGTCTATCATTGGCACGCAAGGTTTGTACATTCAAAGTGAGTTTTCTTCTTCTCATCATCCTCAGGAAATTGTACATGTGACTTGTGGCATGGTTCAAATATTTCATAGGGGTGAGTGTGTTCAGGTAACAGAGCTGAATGAACTAAAATGTACATAAGCTTTAATGGACAACTCATGGAAAAGTATGTTTCAAGCATGAGATGTTAATGCAAAAATAATATGATTTTTAATTTTTTTTTAAGTGGACTAGGATGGGCATAAATGCTGTTTTAAGTTATTTATGTGAACCATGCACATATGCTGGAGTGAAGGAGATTTTACCTGTGTGTAAAATGTCTTTAACCTTTACTTTACATATATATTTGCAAATGTACCATTTGTAACAATCAGCCAGATTAGTTAAAGTGTGTTAAATCTCCTGATAATGAACTTGCCCAAGTTGCCCAACTTGTTAAACTAAAGTTAAACTTAGTGTCCCTGAGTCACAAGTCTGAAACGAGTGTTCTCTTCCCTTATGAAGCTCTTATCAATCGCTCCTCTTTCACCTCAGTGCCGCCAGCCATTCCGCGTAAACAAACCATTTCCCTATTTCCCACAAATGCTTAGCATGGAGGCATTCAGTGCCCTCTGCTTTATCAAAACTCTCATCTTAAAGGGAAAGTTGATTTTGGCACATATATACAAATGAACAAACATTTCCCTAAATTGATTCTTTTTTCTTACAGACAGTATTTACCTGATGCTGCATGCATTTTGCATATCATTCATGAAATCCTCAGTTCCGGCAATGCGGTCCTATACAACACAAATGAATAATTTCTTCAAATTAAATCATCAAATTATGACATAAGGTAGGATAATGGCCCTCTGAGTGCATCCGAACCCCACAGACCCGTTTTCCATAATCCTCACTAGCATTAAGGTTGTGCTTAATTGAACTAGATTAACATAACACCGAAACAAGGTCAAATTGTTGGCAGCATTCTCTCTGCGTGGCTTTGTTCGCGACTGCATTGTGGAACAATAGATGGCATGGATTTTTATCTTTTTTCCTCCCCCCCCCACACACACTTCCATTCTCATGGGGATCCGCCACTGTCCTTATAATAGTTATTCATTAGTCATTCATTATATTTCCATATCTCATGAATATCAATGCAGGGCATGTTGCATGTTAAAGACTACCCACTGTCTTAATAGGCTCTGATTATCTGGAGGATAAGAATGGTGGGAACGGGATGTTCGTGTAGCTTTCGTTTTGTTTATCACAGATCCGTCGGAGTGAAGATACTCTGAGGTCAGTAATAAGTTGACCTCAGAGTGAACGGACACTTGTGGAGAGCCTGCTAATTGGAGTGGTTAGAGACCTGTTGACTTTTGACCTGTGCGGATAGAGTTAGTTGGAATTAGTCGCACGTCAGGAAGTACATGAGCGTCGGCTTTGCGTTGTGAGAAAGCACTCGTCTTTTGTACACTAACGAGCCACATTAGCTAATATTTAAGTTAATTTTCATGAGTGACTTCATTAAATGGTCACAGACTAAAATAGTGATGGGGAAAAAATGAATTCTTAGATGATTTGGTTACAAGGTTTGGCAAAAAAAACACAAATGATCTTCCATGCTAATGGCCTGATGACTACTTAATTTTTATTTTTTAATTAATAATGCTTTCCAACTATAATTTGGGTAACAGTGTTGTACTTTCAAAGTACAGTTTGTTCAACCGAAGTCGTGCGACTCATCAGTAATCAGAATTTTTTTGCAAGAAATAAAACTGTTCAAATACAATATGAAGCAAGTCGTAATTTAAACCAAAAAACTTAAAATAATAATGGAATTGGAATTCCTGCTGAAAATATGCCAAGCTAGTCAAGATGGTAGAGAAAATTTTTTTTGAATTATTGCTACTAATGCTACATCGTAGATGAGTTAATTTTTTAGAAAATAACACAACCATAATTTTATTAGAAAACATTTATTGATCAGTTTAATCAAGTAAAAATGAAACTTCATGAAGAATAACTTCATGCTCGGGAACTGTGTTTTGGCAGCTTGTAGCTTTTCAGATCAAGCTAGCGAGGGTGCTATGAGTACGTTAGAACCCAACTAAACTAGCCAGCAGATTTTAAACTCAGACTTGTGCAACTTTGTAGGAACATTCTGGATTTTATGAATCAGGCAGACAGTGTGTAAGCTCTGTCTTACTAAGATTCAATTTCAGGAAATTGAACGGAAAAATGTGGAATCACACTGAAGTGTTTTCATCAGGAAATGGTCTTGTGCTGTTCCTCCTGGTCGGAGAACCCTCAAGGAAGTGATGAAGGTTCCACATAATTCAGAAAGGAGAAAGTGAGTTAGCAGCTTTCATCATAAACTGGAGTCTGGGTACAGCATGCTTTAAAAAAGAGATGATGTATAGAATCAAGAACCATTTTATAATCGCATTGAAGAAGAAGAAGAAGGGTGCCAAAAGTTTCTCATATCTACGAATTATACGGTATAAATAGAGGGTGCCAAAAGTTTCTCACCACTAATAAATATACAGTATAAATACTTTTACACAGTGGCCTTGTGACAATTCCCAAACGCAGGCTTCTTTTGTTTTTCCGCTGATGGCAGAGTGGAGAGGGATGTTTTTTTTCCCTCTTTAGTTCTCTAGCAGGAAGTGTGTGTAAGTGTGTGTGTGTGTGTGTGTGTGTGTGTGTGTCAGATATGGTTTAATGCTGGCGCATGATATTACAGATATTGAGGTAAAAGAAAAGTACACAGATGACTTCAGAGAGCTGGACTGTACAGTAATAACAATGCCCCCTCCTCCCAACACACACACACACACACACACACACACACACACTTGTTCTCCGTCTTTCTCTCTCACACTCTTTCACTCTCCGGTGGTGTGACAGGAAAGGTCTTTGTTGTGAGTGATGAGGTCATTGTCAGTGATTTAGAGCTCATCATAAAGACACGCACACACACACACACACACACAGACACAGACACACACACACGTACACACACACCCGTCTGTCAAACCACATGCTCAGGTCGAAAGGGCTAGGCCAGATCGGACAGACCTCCTCGTGATGGTCACTCACTTGTCTGTTTTTGAGACACTTTTTTTTTTTTTTTTTTAAACAGCCATGTTTTTTTCAGTCAGTGAAGCAGATAATAGGTATGAAAACATGTTGAAACAATAATGAACGATTATAAATAAATGACACAACAAGTGGAGACTTCAGTTCACACATTGCTAATCTGTTTAGCTATACTGAGAGATTAGCTAAACAGCTAAAACTGATTGAGCTAGTTTGTAAATGCTAGCATCTAACTTTTTCATTTCAGAATTTCTGTGATTAGTTTTTGCTTCTCCCTCTCTCTCTCTCTCTCTCTCTCTCTCTCTCTCTGTGTGAGTGTGTGTGTCTGACTCTTGTGTCAGTACTTTCTGAATGCTAGCAAACAGCGTCTGCGTTTCTTTTGTGTGCTAGATTGTGCGCGAGGTTCCCTTTTATTTGTCTCTCTGTATCTCCTCTACGTCCATCGTCCATCCCTCGGTCACTAGCGTCCTCCGTCCTCTCTTTCTCTCCATCTCTGTTCTGTTCCTCTCTTTTCTCTGAACAATAGTACTGTCTAATCTCCATGTAAAAGCTGCTTCCCCTCCCCAGAGGGCTGCTTGCCCATCGTTTTGTCATCTTTTTTTTTTTTTTTTCTGAAAGACGGGAGATGAAGGAGAAAATGGGGGAGGATGAGGAGGAGAGAGGGGGCTTTTGGGGGGGGGGGGGGGGGGGGTAATTAAAGGGGTACGAGGGGCCCGTTTAGCTCTTATCAGCTGTTGTTTGTGAGAAGAGTTTTCTTTCTACCTCTTTCTCTCTCTATCTATCTCTATCTCTCTTTTTCTACCCCCCCCACCCCTTCCTCGTCCTCTGTGGGTTCATTGCCCCGATGAACTGTAACCTACTGCTCTCTTAAACGGTTTAAGGTTGTATTGAATTTGGCAGAGATCATGCCCACGGGGGGAACGGTAGATGAAGGCAGGCCGTTGATTGGTGAATGGGCTTAAGCTGATGTTTGAACTCCCCGTGGGTCCGATATGCTCTTTTTTATGTTGACTTTATCAGTTTTCTGCTCAATTATCCATCCGAAGCTCTTGCAGCTGAGGGCTGCCCATAACTCACCCCCCCAACCCCCTTACCCCCCTCCATGCACCGTCCAGATTGCCTCCTCGACTCGTGTAGAGAGAGAGAGAGAGACAGAGAGAGGCTTTTCTTTTATTCATGTAAATGATGTTAATGATATTTCTCAGCGTTGACACACGATCTGTGATTATGAAGATTTGATTAACAATTAACCCTACACTATTTTCCCCAAAGGAATACTTGCTAACAAGGCAGGAATTTCTATAGTGTAGTGTTGCGATATGTACAACACACAACACTTGTATATTTACTTTCACACATTCTATCAGGTTTCTCTTTATATCTATCTATCTATCTATCTATATATCTATATATATAGATAGATAGATAGATATAAATGTATATATATATATATATATATATATATATATATATATATATATATATATATATATATACATAAATACAATGTGGTGTATTACAAGAAAAAATATTCATCATGAGTGATAACTTAGATATCATTAATAAATTCAGAAAAAAATACTGATTATGAGGAAACGGGAGGAAAAAAATCAAACAAAAAATGGCACTAAATAAATAATCTCATATATTATATACTTTACCACTTTAACACCTGTACACCTGGACATTCATGCAATTGTTGATTGATGAGAGAGATGGAGTCAGGGGAAAATGGCCAGACTGGTCTGACACGAAGGCTGCAGTAACTCAAATTACTCCTCTTTGCAACCACGGTGAACAGAAAAGCATCTCAGAATGCACAACATGCTGAACCTTGAGTCGAAACTGGAAACTCTGAAGTTGGTCAGTGTTTCAAGAAGTAGTGATAGCATACCATGCTGTAATTTATCATCATATTGGCCAGCCCTCTTAATTTACTGTATCATGTTGCACATTTTGGTCCCAGACTACAAGCTTTGATTTTTTTTTTTTATACTGCTGTAGCTGCATATGCAGACGACAGCGATAAAAATTGAATTAATCCGGGAGCCTTAGCTGCTAATCGTTTTCATATCCTTCACTACATCGTTAAATCGCACCGAAATGGTATTTAATTTCAGGTTATATGTAGCACAGATGTCCGTATCTAATGGACTCTCTCGCTCTGTCCCTGTCTCCCAGTTTAACCGGTGTATCACGTCTCAGCTGATCAAGTGGTTCAGTAATTTTCGGGAGTTCTACTACATCCAGATGGAGAAGTTCGCCAGGCAGGCCATAAACGACGGCGTGACGGGGGCTGAAGAGATCACCGTCAGCCGAGACTCGGAGCTCTTCAGAGCTCTCAACATGCACTACAACAAGGCCAATGACTTTGAGGTACATACACACACAAACACACACACACACAAACACACACACACACAAAATGAAAAGATGTGCACAAATGTGCTGGGCGTGTGCCTAGCTGGAATCATTTGGACACTGTAAGAATGAATGCCTGCGATTTTAATGTGCCATAGTGATTAGAGGGAGAGAGAGAGAAAGAGTGAGAGCGAAACAGAGAGAAAGCAAAAGACAGAGAGAGTGTCCTGTGTGTCCGGAAGGTTAGTGCAGTCCCCTGGAAGGACCAGGTCTGCTGGCAAAGCACTTCGTCAGAAAACACCTCACACTGGAGTAGAGCAAGGTTATGAGTCCCGCTGCTTCAGAGAGAGAGAGAGAGAGTGAGAGAGTGAGAGAGAGAGAGGGATGGCAGGACAAAAAAGAGAGAGACATGGGGGAGAGGGAGGGAGGGACTGATGGCAGGGAGAAACAGAGAAAGAGAAACAGAGAGAGAGAGATACTGGCGAGGAAAATGGGCAGTTGAAAGGAAGTAAAGTGAGAGTGAGAAAGAGAGAGACAGATAGGGTCACCGAGAGAAAGAGAAAGAGAGAGGTAGTCAGAGTGAGAGAAAGAGAGAATATATTATTTATATATATATATATATATATATATATATATATATATATGACATTTATAGATTATTTATAGATTTGATTATGAAATTTTATTCAGACAATTTGTAAAATAATGACTCATTAATCACATTTAGCCGCAGTGAACTAAAGTAAGCTAGCTTGTTGATCGCTAACGTTAGTCAGTCCATCCAAAATACATTTTCCACAACTGCAAGAGAGTAAACAACATTTTGTTCCAGATTTCAGCTCATAAAATTATTATTTTATAATGATAAGAAGTAAACATTGAACCATATTAGCTGCAGTTAAGAGTTTACCCCGAAACAAGCTCTCTGAGTAGTTTGTACGCACTGCTGGCTAATGTTAAACTTTTAAAGCTAAACACTTACACTTAGCAAGCTAGTTATCTGTGAGCGTAAGTCGCTAACAGTCTAATTTAAATGAGTGACAGCTTCAAGATTTTCATTTTTATGTAAACGCTACATGTCTAATGACTTACCTCGTGTTTGAAGAGCTTAGCTTAGCTAGCTACAAACTAGCGTACAGTCTATTGAGAGTGGTTTTCTGGGGTGCAGCTAATGTTTTAATGAATCAATCTGGCTAAAAGGGATGCAGCTCCAGGAAAGTCAGGAAGTCGCATTCGAGATTATATGGAGATCCTGGATTTATACATTTATATCTGACCATTAAGCAATTTTATTATGTGATATAAAGTTATGACCCTTAATAACGTCAAAGCAGATACTATTTTTTTATACTTTAAAGCGGAATTTTGGTACAAAAACTCAGGATATTTTTAATCTTCACTATTATTCCGAAGTGTAAAGTACAGTAAAGAAAAAAAAAAACCCTTTGTACTCTGTTCTATATTTCTTGTGAGATCAAACTCACTTCCTGTTTCCACCTGAAATGCAGGAGCTGATCTGAGTACACAGTGTAGCAGCACACTTATCTCATCTCACGTAGGCTTTCTGACTGCTATCAGTGTTCGTAAACGATATAATGATCTATAATGATCTACCCTCCCCTCCCCTCCACACACACACACACACACACACACACACACACACACACACTCCTTTCATCTACGTTTCTTTCCTCTGCTGCTCCTTTTTTGTTTTTTTTCTTCCTCTTACCATTTATCTCTCCAATCTCACCACCTTTCTTCTCCTACTGACCGTTTTTCCTATTGAAAGAAAGGAGAGGTTGTTCCTTCTCCACACCTGACGCCCACACACACACACACACACACACACACACACACACATACACTCTTCTCAGGCTGCAGGAACTTAAGGTTTCATGCTCGAGATGATTTCCATATATAAATGAGAGATTTGCCTATGGAGAGGAGATGGGTGAATAAGTCTACTGTTGTTTGTGAAGTTTTGCCTGGCCTGCGTGTGTGTGTGCGCGCACGCATGGGTGTTTGTGTGTGTGTGTTGGCGGGAGGTAGACGGGATGTTTTGCATATTAAGGATTTTCTCAGCAGGTGTCTGATGGATCTAATAGCTGATCAAAACTTTGCACAAGGAAATTATGCCAAGCCATGCAAATCTTTACAAACTAACCCACCTGACCGTACTCTGTGTGTGCCTGTGTGTGTGTGTGTGTTTGTGATATGATGTAGAGGCAGAAATTGTGCTGGTTGTGAACTTACATGTCCCCAAGATACCCAATCTCCCTACCTGGCTAGATCACCATTCGAAACACGAGCCTGTGCTGATTCAGCATCGCACACACACACCCACACACACACACACGGCAGGTTTTTTTTTGTCCTGCTCCGTGTACTCAGCTCCACCTTGCGAGTCTCTTTAGCGTATGTGAGTGTGTCCCGTTTCTTCGCCCACCTCCCCCCCGTCTGTCTCTTTTCTCCCGTTTGACGGTAATCAGCTCTGTCACTGATTTCTTTCTTCGCTCCCTTGAGAAGCCTTTTGTAATTATTGTTTGCTACTTCCCTCGTTCTCCCTCTTTTGCGCCCATCATTTTCTTCTGCTGTTTTCATTCCTTTCATCCTCTTCAAATGCTTTTCTTCCGTCCGTTCCTCTCTTGAGCCCATTAGGAAGTTTTAATGACATATTTTTCCCCTCACGGCACAGCGAGCACAATCGGCAATTAAAGCATCTTCATTAATTACTCTCTCTCTCTATCTCTCTCTCTCTCTATCACTCTATCTCTCTCCCTCTCTTTCTCTCACTCCCTTTCTGACTGCTCGCTCTGTGTTCTTCAGCAGTCAGTCAGTAAACAGTAACACACAATGTTTTGGGAGCCAACTTTAATGCTCAAAACAGGGCTTTATTATGTGTTTTTATATTTAATATCTGTTTTAGCATGTTAGTAATATAATAGATTCAGATTGGACCTGGACTCTCAGAGTAACCTAGAATTCACATCAGACATGAACCGTAACCAACCTTCTATATAATCCACTTCAATTCCGACTCAGGAATCGAGAAAAATCTTAAATCTCTGATCAAAAAACTTTTTTTTTTCTATTCTAGTTATCAATAGCGGTAATAAAATTGATTATTTTCCTCTAACACCACATCCCAATCTGTTTAATTCCATTTACTCCACAACAATTTACCAGCGATTACATTTTATTTATTAAAGAACAACAGGTTGTACTTTTTATCCATTTATATTTACATATAGATACATTTAATGTTGTAGACTGTCTGTGAAACAAGTTCGTTCCTGTTATCGTTTACGTTCTAGCAGCTATAAAGTGCTGAAACTGGAGACTCCTTCCATAAATATTAAATCTCCTCACAGAGAAGCATTTTTCTTTGATAAATAGCAACACGTTTTTTTTTTTTTTTAAATCCGTTTATGCTTAGTCTTAGTTTTGTGAAAATGTTCTTATTATAGAAAGGATAAATTGTAAGAACAAGCACATTAATATAAACCTGTGTGTGTTCCTGTAAAAACGTATGGATTCTATATTTAAAAAAAACAGCTTTTGGAAGACATGAGTCACGTGTGGAACGAAAATAGAAATCTGTTCAACTATTAAAAAAAAGCTTATGATGTAAAATGATGATGTGTGTGTGTGTGTGTGTGTGTGATGCTGATCTAGTAACAGTCTATTCCCATCTACGGTACATCATCACATTTATTAAGACTTACAAGACAAAAAATGGGAACCTGTTTCAGCGCTTTTTACATGGCGGAGCTGTACGTGTATGACTGCCGGTCTCCCTGCAGGCTGGAACGTCTTGCCTAACACACTCCAGTTCGTCTTGTCTGTGCCAGACAGAAGCACTTAGTGCCAGAGTGCAGTTCTCCCCCGTGGCCCGGGGCAGGTGGGGTTGGATTGGGTTTGAATGAGGTCGTCTGCTTCTTCTCATATTGCCCTCGACACGACGGACCAGATAAGCCATTTAGCAAAGACAAAAGGATCTGATTTAGATGTGTAGCCGCTGACTGTCACTTTTGCATGTTTTTGTGCACTTTAGGTGAAAAAACTGTGTCGAATCCCGGACTCGGGTTTCAGTGTCCCCAAAAGCGATTTGCAACTTGTTCTTTTAATTGCGCAAACACTTCTTTCTACCTGCCGGTGAAACCTGGTCCTTTAGCCCCGGATCTAGACATGACCTTGTAAGAGTCAAAGTTTGACTAGTGTGCTCTGGAGTGGTTTCCATCTGCGTGTGTGTGTGTGTGTGTGTGTGTGTGTGTGTGTGTGATGAGTTCAGAAGCCATCCCAGACCCTTTCCCTCAGGCTGACATTGAAAGATCTGGTCTTTGCTTTAATCTGAATTGATCTAAAGTGGCCTCAATCACTGGTAAAGACTGCTGTACTGACACGGGTCTGAGAGGAAACACACACACACACACACACACACACACACACACACATGCGCGCTGCATCTTTTCTCTCTCCTTTTTTCCCTCTCTTTCTTGACTTCTTTCTTGAAGGCAAGATTCTGTCTTCTTTGTCCTTCCTTTCTCTCAGTATCTAGGAGCCCCTTCATCTATCCTTCCCTCCCTCCTCTTGTTCTCCCTTTCCACCTGCTCCTCTCTCCATCCTGATATTGAGATGCAAAGGAACAGCTTGTCACATTCAACATGCTCAAAAAAGACCTTCCCCCCAGAACCTCGACGGTGCTCGTCCGTGCCAAGGAGATTGGCGCACACTTGGCAGGGCGAGAGTGCCAATGGCCTTGTCTCAAGTCCTCCCGCATCCCCGTTTTCCACCCAAATAGATCGCGCCAAGATGGTGGCCATCAGTGCTGGCTGGATGCGTCGCTCCCCCGTGGTGTGCCCCTCGGCTCGATCCTCGGCCCGCTGTTAATCTGCTCCATCCTCTCTAACCTTGTGATTGGCAGGCAAATATATGAACTTATATGTAGAAAATATTCTGTATTACACCACAGCGCTGTTCTCGATTCGGAAGGCGTTGATTAATTTTCTATAACAGCAGCTCTGACAAGCGTTCATACAGGGACTTAAAAGGATGGTCATTGATATGGTGAACTTTTCTGTAAGGAGTTGTTTATTTAACATTGGAAGGAGTCTCCACTGTCAGCACTTCGTAACACTCAGAGGTAGAACTTGAAGTTTTATTCTTTGAGGTTTCTCGGTAACATGGCACTCTGCATTTTTATCTTTCTCTCTTTAACTTCAAGAGAGAGAGAAAAAAAGTGAGGCTGGTGAGGAAACAACTGTTTATAGCTGTGATAGTGATAACTGGTTTCGTGGACGTTCCACAACATAAAATGTAACTATAAATGGATAAAAAGTACAATGTGTCATTCTTTCAGGAATGAACATCATCAGCATTGGTAAATTGCTGTACTGTAAGAGAAATAAAACACTTAAGGACATGTCGTTATAGAAAAATAATCAACTTTAGAGTGGTAACAGTGACTCCACTTCATTACACCTTCTTGTTGATTATTTTCCTGTAACAGCATACCCCCTGGAATGTTTTATTTCTTGCATAATACACTGGCTTGTTAGTTAGGCACACTTATCTACTACATAGTGTATTGTTTTTGCCACACACACACACACACACACACACACACACACACACACACACTAAGTCTGAAAAGGTTTTAGAACTTTGTATGTAGTCGATTTGCAAAACTGTAAAATCACACCGTGTCTTTTTTTTTCTGTAGTCATCCGTCCTTCTCTCGTTCTCTTTCCACACTCTAAGCTCCAGATGTCTCAGCTCCCACCCTCGGAAACACACCCCCATCCCCTCCCAACACACACCCCTCACTCGGTACCATTATACACACTTGCGACAGTTTGACTCCAGGGACCTGATTCGTGACCCCGCTTTGCTCCGTGTGCCCCGAATCAAACACAATCTGGGCGCCATGTGGAGGACGTTACAAAACAACAGCTCCGCCGGAGCCCGGTGTCCTCCCTACTCTCGAGCCCGGGACTCATCTGTAATGCAGATTACATCACAATCTGCTCACCGCAGAGCTAGTGTGCAGAGGTTATAAGTGCTATTATTGTGTGTATACCTTAGTAAAGACAAGATATCCAACAGGCAGGATGCGTGACACTCGGGTGTACGGGAACATCTTCGGCAAGATGTCGTCCCAGGTGTTCAGATGGTATCAAGCATATATTTACATTTATTTGGTTAGCTTGCATTGCAGTCGCATTAGCATGACTAAACTCCTAGCAGTCTTTACTGTGAGGGTTGTTGTGGAAAATATGACTGAATACATGGAACACCATGTTTGAGAGCTTCAGATTTTAATTATTAATTTAATTAATTTATTTATTTTTACTTAATAATTTTACTTAACGAATTATTTTTTAAATTTTATTTACATTTTTTAAATAAATATTTGCATTTAAGATTTCATTAAAATGTGTTTCAATTTTAATAAATTATTTTTATAAATGTTATTATAGATGTAGCCATAAAAATTAATTATTTTATATAATTTTATTGTTATATAAATTCTATTTTATAAATTTTATTAATTAATTTATTAATTATTAGTTTATATAAACTTTAATAAATAAAAGTATAAATAAGGTTTATAAATTAAACTATTTTTAATTTAATTTTTTAAAAATATGCTTTCTTTCTTTAATTTATTTACAGAGCACAATTAAACACAACAACAGTTGACCAGTGTACTGTATAAAGATAAACATAATGTATATAACAAACATGAAGTTGCGATATCCAACATGCCTCAGCTACTAATTTATGTATAATTAAAATCCAGAGATAAGAAATGTGTTTTTAACCGAGTTTTAAAACTAGATAAAGTTGAAGCTGCTCTGACATGAAGAGGTAAACTGTTCCAAAGCTTAGGGCCAGCTATCCTAAAGGCACGGTCACCCCTAAGCTTTAATCTGGACCTGGGAACAATTAAGAGCAGCTGATCAGAAGATATAAGAGAGCAGGTAGATGTGCACCGTTGTAACAGATCTGCGAGGTACGGTGGCGCTTATACGTGTTTATACGTGGTGTTTATACGTATATAACGCTGATTTCTCATCAGTAAAGCTTGCATGCCAAGGTAAATCAGAGCAAAGCAAGATAGAGATAGATATTTGATACTTCTTTATCTACTTTTTGACCCTGTCCTTGGAGGACCAATGGAATCATGTCTCTATCTCACACACACACACCTTGAGAAGTGGTGTGATGACGTGGCTTGCATGTCCTTTCACTGGCTCTTAAGAGTAAAAAAAACAAGCAAGTGGCAAGGCCATGCTAGAATGTCCAACTCAGCTGCAATGTTTGCCTATCAGGGCAAATCTCCCGCTGGACTCTTCAAGGCTGCGTGGTTTGGGAGCCTTGGTTTCAGGGAAAACGTTTATCAGGAGAGAGAGAGAGAGAGAGAGAGAGGACTAGATAGACAAACTGGGACTGAGAGTGTTTTGATGTTGTGACACAAAGAGGCTTATCGAGGCTTGTCCTCCACGGCTATTGATTCGTCGCTGATAGGAACACGAGTGACCAAACACAGTTTGCTTTTAGGCATCGTTGAGAAAGAGAAAGGGGGTGGAAGAGTTTTCAGCTTCCGACGACCAATCCAGATAAAAAGCGTTGGTGGGTTGTTTAGTCATTATAAGGACTAAACACCCACCCTCATCCAGGAGACCGTACCTGGGCAGTTCCCAGCTCGTCTCGAATGGTCAGGTTGACATGAGAATTTTTCCGTTTCGCGTTCCCAGGCCGCTGGTTAGGGATTAACCAGGAGCGCTCGGAGCATGTGGGGTCCGTGAATCCTTCAAGGCCATCGCTGCCTTTATCTCTCAGGGTCAGCTTTTGTTTGGCCAGTGCAGAACAAATAAAAACACGCTCCCAAATGAAATAAGACCGTGTCAAAGAACTAAACCCCCTCCCCTTCTCTTCTCTCTCTCTCTCTCTCTCTCTCTCTCTCTCTACTGCCATAAATCTGAGTGAAAGTTTCACTTAGCTACATATGATTTAACACACACCATCAAGAGTCGCCCTTTTCACTTTTTTTCCCCACTTTGAGTGAAAGTTGACTTGACAGCTTGTTGTGCATTATAATGGCAGATTTAAAGCCGTGCTCAGGCAGGACAATGTTCCATTGGCTAATCAAAGCAGAGGAAATCTGAAGCCGTCTGTCCCATCTGAGAAACATAACTCTCACATCTCATAAAGCTTTCTGTCAGCAGAGAGAGAGAGGGACAGAGGAAGACTGTTCTGTGCAAGATCTCCACATTCAGTTCTGTCAGAAAAATCAATAAAACCTCCTTTAAAGTCAGAGTGTATTTCAGAAAAAAACACTTTACTCCGTGTTTATCATAATCAGCCTTCGAGGGTGTTTACAGCGGTGATTAGTTCAGAGCAACACCTTGAGGATGAAGATATTTGAAGATTTATCAGAATACGTGTGTGTGTGTGTGTGTGTGTGAATATCACAGTTGGGCCATATGCTGTCATCATTACCATATGACTCTTAAGAGCTGTTTATGTGCTACTTCAGAGGAGACTTGACAGGTGTTAATCTGAAATGCAACCAACACCATCACGCACACACACACACACACACACACACACACACACACACACATACAACTGAAGAAGCATAACTTTCTTCACACTATATGACTTTAGAAAATGTATATATCCTAATATCAGAGCTCTATTCTCAAATCTGATTGGTCAAAATGTGTTGATTCATTTTCTATAACAGCAGCTCTGACAGTAATTTATATTAGTGCGTTATCGTTTCTATAGTAACAACTCAACAACTCATTGACGTGTTACGGATGCTCCACATACTCTAAAACTAATAATAAACAGAGTTTTTTTTGTCTTATTAAGTTAAAGAGAAATAAAAGAAAGAGAAGGTGGTGAAGGAACGACTGTTTATAGCTGCAGTAGTGTAAGTGATAAAAGGAACTAAATTGCTTCATGGACGTTCCACAACATTGAATGCAACTATAAACGGATAAAAAGTATGCTCTGTCGTGCATAAATAAATGAAAAATTGTAAGCGTTAGCAAATTGATGTGGTATAAGAGGAATGAAACACTTTAGGGCACTCTGTTTTTGGAAAATATTCAACTTCAGGGTGGTAACAGTAACTCAGGAACTCAAACACAATCATTGATTATTTTCCCGTAACAGAATGCCCCCAAGTGTTTTATTGTGCAGACAAGAAAGGCGAATAGACTTGCTCAAAATTTTAAGATAATAGCTAATAGTCCACTGTCATGTTGTTCCAGCTAAGAAAGGTGAAACATATTGTGAATTTTTCGCTAGCTAAACATTCATGAGTAAAGTTAAAGCAAGATTCAGTGGATAGAAAGTTACTAAGTTCAGCCCAAAATATTCACCAAAAATTTTTAGCTTTAATATTTCTTTATTTAGAAATGAAAAGGTGTAAAAATAAGTGTGTGTTCGTGCCAAGTACAAATGTCCTCTTTACCCTTTACACGCCTGGGGACAAAAGTCCCGTAGCGAATAAAGCAATCAGTAGGAAGACAAAACTGGAGAACACACACATACACACACACACACACATCAGTGACAACTGCATGATATATAGATGTATACAGGTTCCCAAAAGAGGCTGGGAAAAGGGTGCTTAGGACAAGAACAAGCTACTCGCTTCTCCTTTTTTTTTTCCTTTTCCCTCCTCCCTCAGTCTATCTTCATCTCTGTCTTTCTCACCTTTCATTCCATCACTCTATCCTTCCCCCTCAGGTTTCATCCCCAACCGGCTGCACCTTTCACACACACACACACACACACACACACACACATATGCTTTCTACCTCTGTCTACTTCCAACCCCCCATCTCTCTCTCTCTCTCTCTCCCTCCCTCTCCTTCTCTCTGTCAAGAGGATCTAAAATACCGGTACCCTTTTCTCCTTGACATTGGCGTCTCCCCGCAGTCAGCATTTCGCCGTCCTTTCGTAGCAAAAGCGTCAGGAGAAATTCCGTGCAGGAGTATTCTTAGCAATGCACCACTCTGCTCAGCTCCTGCAGCCAAACTTACACTGATCACTGCTTATACTTTCTGTAGAAGTGTTCAGTATATAACTTGTATAGAAAGTGCACACACACATACATACACACACACACACACACAAACACACACACACTGAGAGTTTTTACTGTTCACAGTGTACATACCTATGCTAATTACAGTACAATGCTATGCACACACACACACACACACATACACACACACACACACACACACACGTACTGAAGTCCGTTCCTCACCCGGGGTGAGTTGTGAGGCAGTGCTCTGCCAAGATAGTACTGCAAGATAGCAATGGTGTGTGTGTGTGTGTGTGTGTGTGTGTGTGCGTACATTGCCACTAACCTTGGTGTGTCCTAACACTGTTGATGAGTGTCTGCAGGGCACAGGAGGAGTGCAGTTTTGGTCACACACACACACACAGACACACACACGTTCACACTGGCTGTAGTCACATTTACACATAGCCCTTAAGAGAGTAGAAGAACCTGACCTGGTACTTGTGTGTCTGTGTGTGTGTGTGTGTGTGTGTATATGTGTGTCTGAGAGAGACCATATGAACTCCCTTGTGTGCCATGCGTGATTTCCAAACTTTCCAAACAGGATTTTATATTGTTTGAATTGTTGATGTTTGTAAACCTGGCAGAACTCACAGGATTTCTGTTTGCTAATGATGCTAAGCGCATTAGAGTGAAATTTGAATCATATGGAGTCTCGTGTTAGTAATTAATCATCACATCTGAGGTAAATGTTGGTATTCTCGATCATTTTGTTTCATTTTCATTGATACTGTGCCTTCACATTGTCTGTATCAAAGCCCTAACAGCTGCATGCTAGCTAGCTACGTCATTAAGCTCAGGGATTACCCATTGCGCTTCTGACTTCTTAAGAACACATTTCACTTCTTAAGAACGCCTAGTCTCATTTTTTTCTCATGTGGAGAGAAGTGAACCACAGTTATTTCACTTTTGAGAGGGATATGAGAGTTACGGTGGCGACCTGTGGTGTCTTAAATACATGACGGGAACAGATTAGCGAGCAGGCTACTCCCTACTCAACTTCTGCTTTTTGGGCTTCTTCTGCTTTCCCCTTTCTTACCTTGTTACATTTCACACACATACATTCAAACATTGCCTGACAGTTAGTTCACCTCTTATTTATGAGCACATCTCACACACACACACCTGTCCTGTATTCACTTCCCCCTTCAGTGTTTGGTGTGGGTGTGCATGTGTGTGTTACTTAAGCCGTACAAATACTGGGAAGTTCCACAAGACAGTGTGTCCAGAAAGCTGTTTTATAGGAAGTGAGAGCAAGACAATGACAATGCCACATATCACTGTGTTTCCTCATGCCTGTCAAACTGGAGTTGCTGATAAGGTGTGTGTGTGTGTGTGTGTGTGTGTGTGTTTATACATCACTAACAAATATGGCGACAAACAAAGACTAATATATATATATATATATATATATATATATATATGTACACACACACATACACACCGATCAGCCATAACATTAAAACCACCTGCCTAATATTGTGTAGCTTCCCCTTGGGTCACCAAAACAGCTTTGACCTGTCAAGGCATGGACTCCACAAGACCTTTGAAAGTGTGCTGTGGTATCTGGCACCACGACGTTAGCAGCAGGTCCTTTAAGTCCTGTAAGTTGCGAGGCAGGTGGGGCTTCCATGGATCGGACTTATTTGTCCAGCAGATCCCACAGATGCTCGATATTATTGGGATCTGGAGAATCTGGAGGCCAAGTCAACACCTTGAACTCTTTGTCATGTTCCTCAAACCATTCCTGAACAATTTTTGCAGTGTGGCAGGGCACATTATCCTGCTGAAAGAGGCCATTGCCGTTAGGGAATACCATTGCCATGAAGGGGTGTACTTGGTCTGCAACAATGTTTAAGTAGGTGGTACGTGTCAAAGTAACATTCACATGAATGCCAGGACCCAAGGTTTCCCAGCAGAACATTGACCAGAGCATCACACTGGCTCCGTCAGCTTGCCTTCTGTCCATAGTGCATGCACATGCACCTGTCCACATGATGTAAAAGAAAATGTGATTCATCACACCAGGCCTTTGTGCATTGCTCCATGGTCCAGTTCTGATGCTCATGTGCCCAGTTTAGGCACTTTCAGTGGTGGACATTGGTCAGCATGGGAACTCTGACCGGTCTTGACCTGAAATTCCCCAGATCTCAATCCAATCGAGCATCTGTGGAGTGTGTTGGACAAACAAGTCCGATCCATGGAAGCCATCTCACAACTTACAGGACTTGAAGGATCTGCTGCTAACATCTTGGTGCCTGATACCACAGCACACCTTCAGAGGTCTTGTGGAGTCCATGCCTCGACAGATCAGAACTGTTTTGGCAGCACAAGGGGGACCTACACAATATTAGGCAGGTGGTTTTAATGTTAAGAAGAAAACAAAGAAAACAACTTTTGGAGTTTGGTGTCACAGATGTTTCATTATTATCTCAAGTGACAAAAAAATGTTGTATTGTGTACAGTTGTGTATGTTAACATATCTAAAAACTAGAGTGGACACTTGGTTCTGTTGTAGGAAAATAATCAACGACAGGGTGGTGAGTTACTGAATCACGTCCTGAAGGCTTTATTCCTCTTATACGACAGCGATTTGCCTGCTATTACAAATTTTAATTTATTAATGAATGACACATTGTACTATGTATCCATTTATAGTTACATTTAATGTTGTGGAGTGTCAGCAGGACTTGTCATGAGTTGATACTGATGATTTCTCTCCCGTTCTTTCTGCAGGTTCCTGATCGCTTCCTGGAGGTCGCTCAGATAACACTGCGTGAGTTCTTTAACGCCATCGTGGCCGGGAAAGACGTGGACCCGTCCTGGAAGAAGGCTATCTATAAAGTGATCTGCAAGCTGGACTCAGAGGTTCCAGAGATCTTCAAATCTCCCAACTGTCTCCAAGAGCTCCTACACGAGTAACGTTTCCCCCAAACCCCCTCCACCATACCTGATGATTTGAGTTTCTTTTTTTTTGGAGTTTTAATATTTTTTTTCCCTTTTTTTCTGTTCTTGTTTTTTGAATGTATGGCATATGAAGTAGCATTCCTGAGCTTTTTTTTCCTTCTTTCCCTTGGGGTGATCTAGTTAAATTTTGAGATTTCTTGTCCTTTATTTTACATATTCTTTTTCGTGTTTCATATTTGGAGGGACTTCGATCCCACTAGGGCCCTTTGACTTTTTGCCTGCCCGCTCTGGAATTATGGGTAATCCTCATGAAATCCCGATACTGAAGCCAAACAACTCAGTGAACTGGTATGACTGACGACTTGGGCTTGTTCAAACTGAAGTTTTGAAGTGTGTATTTCTCTGGAGAAGTGGGCATTGCATTTATAGGGTGTATAGAATTATTATTATTATTTCTATTATTATTGTTATTTTATTACTGTTGGTGTTCTTGTTGTCGTTGTTGTTGTTCCTGCTTGGGTAAGACTGGCACTTGGAGGTTTTTCTTTCTTTTTTCCTTTCTTTTTTTTCCCTTTGTTTCATGATAAGATTGCAAGAAAATAAATTATTATTCCAAAATGTAAATCTCTAACTATATGCAAAACTATATTACAGACTTTACATTAGAATAGTTTTTCATTAAGTCCTCGCCCTGGATTTTGGTTTATATGGGTCCAAGATTTGACATTTTGGCTGGCTTTGATTGACAGCCCAATGCACCAATCACAACATTTGAAAGGGCATCATAACCCCGCCCATTTTTTATTATTTGCTACACAGCCTGTTTTTTTTTCTTGTCAGTTCTCTGGTTGGCACAGAAAACACATTTTCAATGTATACTGCAACGGTCCAGTCCCTCTGAAGCACGTAGTGTCACCAGCACACACACACATACATACACACACATTGTTCTGCTTAGTCAGATGCTGTGTGTGTGGCACTTGCTCAGTTAAAGAGGCGTCTCTTTGCGTGGTGAACAAGCGGGAGGTCGTCATCTCAAGGCCGAGTTTCTGGACGACTACACCACGGATATAACGTCACATCAATATTTAAATTCAGTCACTGTGCACATCTCAAGAACACACATTTAAATGCCCTTCAACTGCTCATTCCAGAGGAATCATTTGAAACCTTCGAGGACGTATGTGAGTGTGCACTTTTTTCTGCGCGCGTGATTTTTTTTTTTTTTTTTGCTGTGTGGTAATTAGCTCAGTATTTTTATGGTGTTTCTTGAATACTGAATTGCTATGAAAATAAAAGGCAACCATGTTTGAAGAGGACATATTACAACATGAATTCAATCCTTGCATACGATTTTTTTTTCCCTGGATGTTACGATTTGAAAAGTTTGTACTGTATGGATATGAATTTAAAAAAATGCACTTACCTGTTGTTCAGTGAAAGCAATGACATTGGATTTTATTTAATAAAGATTGAAAATATACTTGAAACGAAGATTATTTTACTTTTGCATTTTTGTATTTTTGCCCTCTTTCTATAGTAGCTGTAGATGCCATTGTATACATGATTTAAAAAAAATAAAAGCTCTCATGAGACAAAATGGCAAGAAATTTCTGGTAAATAGTACGGTAAATGCAAAACACCTTTACAAACCAAAAACGCAAGAGCAAGTCTGAAAAAAAAAAAACGCAACAACAAAAAAAACATGATGACAAATTCAGAAACACAACAGCAAAACTAAAAACACAACAGCAAATTTGAAAACACAACAGAAAAAACAAAAACACAATAACATTAACTCAAAAACAAAATTGTCAGGTCTTTAATGAACATCACCTCCTCGTTGCTAATTGGACACAACGTCTGACTATCACAAACACAACGTCTGGCTATCACAAACACAACGTCTGACTATCACAAACACAACATCTGGCTATCAGACACAACGTCTGGCTATCACAAAGAAAGAACACTTGCACATTTTCAGTATTGCCTAGTTTAGCCATAATAATGCCGTGTATCTAAAATAATATAATAAAAATAATACTCTTAATAAAAATAAACACGAATAGAATAGAAAAGAATCAGTAAGTCCCTTAAAGCCTTAAAGTAATTCCTCTTACTGTAAATATCCTTCAGCAGTCTGTTTTCCACATTGTAGCCAATCAGCAACAAGTATGTGAGGACCTCCCTTTTTTCTGTTTTGATTTTGCTAAAAAAAAAATCTAAAGCATATTTATATCTAAAGCAGCGTCTCCTTTGTTAGAATTCTTGCACGTTACACACTCTCACACTGTAGTGGCCCAAAGGCAAGTTAACAAGTTCTGGCAAGAACCTGTGAGCTAGATATTTGTATAAATAACCAGGAAAAGCAGTTTGATAGTATGATAGCAGCACCTGTGTTATAAAACTCTTTACCTGGTATCATTTTAGCTAGCGTATCATTACTCTCAAAATTTCAGATTATCATGTAATCAGGGCAGAAGGTTAGGAAATATTGCATACAGTTTATTTTTATTGTTAGCAAAACATTTATTGGTTTATTGCTTGTACATATTGTCAATTCTTACAGTTCTGTTGCTTGGAAGTTGGTAGTTTTGTTTGTTGGATTTCCAAAAAGTGAAAAAGCTTTTGTTGAATTTCATTCAAAGAGAGTTGTATAAAAAGCTACAACTGCAAAAACCCTGTCCATCAAACCTTAACAGATTGCAAGGACATCATTCATGTTAGAATATAAACCACAGAACTTTATTGCTAAAGCTCTAACACTAAATGCTAGTTAACAGCTAGCTAGCTAGCTAGTGCACAGGGTTTTGGAAATTTGCGATTCTTCCTTACTACCTTCTTGTCATTATTTCCTAATTTTCTAACCTATGTTATCTAACTTTTTACTTGGCTTTATTTTAGCTAGCTTTACTTTAGCTAGCAGGCTAGGATTAATAATAATATCGTAATGTTCAGAATTAACTGTGTCTCTAGCTAGGCTTAATGCAGTTGTTTTATTGTTAGCAAGGCATTTATTGGGTTATTTCTTGTCGCGTATTGTAACCTTACAATTCTTTTGCTAGGAAGTTGTTAGTTTTTGTTTAAAATGTACCCAAAATTTCTTGGATTTCCAAACCGTGAAAACACTTTTGTTGAATTTCATTCAAACAAAGTTGTATAACAAGCTACAACCACAAACCCTGTCCATTGTAACCATAAAGACTGCAAAATTTTTATCATCTTTCATATTCGCATATGAATCACAGAACTTTAACACTAAAACTTCAAAAGCTAGCTAGTGCACAGAGTTTTTAGAAAGTTGCTGTTCTGCCGTACTACCTTCTTATCATTATTTCCTAGCTCTCTAACCTATGTTATGTTCACCTGGTATAATTTTAGCTAGCTTTATTCTCAAAAAATAGCAGATTGTCATGTAATCTGGACAGAAGTAATTATCACTTGCTCAGTAATGTTTAGTAGTGGTTTTATTTTAGTATTATAGACATTTATGGGTTCATTAATTCATATTGCAAATCTATTGCTTGGAAGATGGTAGTTTGTGTTCAAAATACATCCTAAGGTTGTTGGATTTCCAAAAAGTTATAATCATAAAATTGTGCACAGATTTGCAATTAGAAGATTATGTTGGATTTGGACTTTCACATTAGAAATCTAGAATCTAAATGCTAGCTTTGACAGCTATCTAGCTAAGGCACAGTGTTTTGGAAATTTGCTTTTCTTCCTTATTATATTCTTAGAATCAGAACTTATTCTTAGTATATGTACACCTGTATTTTAACACACAATGAATGGGGGGTTATTGGGGATATCTTTTTTTCTTTTCTTTTCCTTTCAGAATAATGTAACAGGTGTAAATACACTATTTGAATGTAATCAGTGGTCAGAGGCTGGTGAAGCATTAAAAAGTTCATAAACAACAGGTTGTCGTTTTCACGGTTATGAGTTTAATCACATTGGGTTGAGATCAAAGAATGTTTAGATGGTTCTCAAGTGAACCGGGTTTCTCTTCTTTGCCAGTGTATTCTCTGGCCTTTCTATATCCTCGCTCTATGAGCAAACACTACGAGGCAGTCAAGATTGCATATTTACCCACACACAAAGGCAAGACCCCACCTGTTACTGTGTTACTGTTCTTTCAGATACTCTTTTCATCTTAAGATCCTTTGGTTCTGTGGGAGATGAAGGAGTGGTCTTTGACATTGTGCAACACAATCGCCAAATCTTTCATCTTACTTCAACCGTCAAAGGTTTCAAAGACCTTTATATATGCATCCTCATGAGAGAGAGAGAGAGATGGTGAGAGAGCAACAGAGAGAAAGAAACCGAGATCATGATGAGACTGGATGGAAGATCGGAAGAATCCAAAGCCAATACCTCAAATTACGCTTTCCTGCAATTTGAGCTACAGAAGCCACTGGCTTTTATGAGGCTGGCATTTATAGTCAACTCTATAATAAATTTTCTTCATCGTCATTGAGTAGTATTTTTTGAAAGTGTGCTCATCTGTGTTTTTATTGCTCATCACATTGATGTATCCTGGGAACACAATGAAACATAATTGCTGACAATGTGATCAAAGCAAGTGTATCATACACATACAAAAACCACAGGCCCGTGCTGTACCCTTTGGTTGTTTTTATATCACTCCTGTCAGTTATGTTTTAGACACACCCCTATCTTTACTGCTCTGAAACCAAAAGATGTTCGAATTCCATACTAAATGGCCATCATTGCCAGATACTATTGTTGTGAGGGATAAAACAAATGCGTACTTCTGTAACAAAAGCGTAATGATGCCAAAAGAAATAAAAATCTGGGAGCTGCTTTCCCAAGGTGGATGAACCTGTTGATCATGTAGGACACCAAAATAACTTTGTTTCTTTTGGTGCCAGGTAATGTGATCATTAATGGATACAGAAACAACAATAATGATCAGTAAGTTGTCTTTCATTAAATACAAACACTAATCCCTAACCCCAAACGTTGTAACTTCTCGTATACAAATTTAATTTTGCAGATTGTTACAAATTTGCAAGCATGGTACCATGTTGGGTGCTTTGTTGGTGCATCAAGTAGCTTTGTCACCTCACATCTCCAGGGTTCTAGGGTCGATCCTGAGCTTGGCTTGCTGTCAGTCTGCAGTTTTTTTTGTTCTTCCAGTGTCCGCATGGGTTTTTTCTGGGGTCTATCAAGCAGTTAAGTGGCTATTCGTGGGAAGCAGTTATTGGCTACTCTCAATTTCCCTGAGTTGTAAATGTGTGTCTATGGTGCTCATTGATGGACTGGCATCCTGTCGATGGTGTATTCCCACTTTGCACACAGTGTTCCTGGGATAGCTTCCGGATCCACCAAAGTGGAAAGTTATCTAGCTAGCTACAGAGCCAATATGGATTGACAGCCACTGTAAGTTTTGGGTGGCGGTGTTTCTGGTAAGAGCTGAATAAATTATTTGAATGTTTTTTGTAGTTCACCTTGTTACTGATAGAGCACAAATTCTAATAAATGCACCCTTAAATAAATTAACATAACCCATTGCCAGTAAGTTATGATTTCCATTGGACCATACGAAGACACACCAACCCCAAAAATCTAAGAGGAAAATAAAAGCCACTGCAGTGTAGAGAGGATTGGTTTAAAACTACTATATATATCTCCCAGTAATGGCCTGTTTATGGGTCAGATGTTGAGTGTCTAAGCGCCTTAAAATCATTCAGGCTTTGTACTACAGGCTGCTCATCTCTCATTAGCCAATCATGCGCTCTTATTGTAATTAAAATCCAAGCAGGCAGTTTCACCCTTGCACCCCTTGATTCTGACCTTCACCCTTGACCCCAGGTCTGGCCAGTGAGAGCAGATGCTACGCTCTCATCAGAGTAAATAGTGCGATATGATCTGGTCAGTATTGAGACTCCAAACTTCTGCAATTATTACAGATTTCCCTTTCCATCTCTCTCTCTCTCTCTCCCTCCCTCTCAACATCGTGTCTTCTCCCTGCAGTCCGCAGGCAGCGTGAAGGCTCCTTGGGAAAGGCTGAGGCAGCATCTTTGTGTGACACGAACCGTCTGCTCCACTATCAAACACCATCTGTCGCTACATCTGAACTTACACACCCGTGCACATATCTGAGCCACCTGCTCAGCGCAGAAGCTCCTATAAATGTAGTAAACGTAGTTTACACACTTACAGTCTGGCACAATGCACAGTAAATGAAGTCATGTGGCAGCCAGTGAGTTTGACTCACTCCACAATTATGGCTGATTGTCCGAAAATTGGTTCATCATCCAGTTGTTGGGCTACACTGGAAAATTTTTATCTTTGCAGATGTCAACACATGGGCACCTCCAGTGACAAGCAGGGAAGGAAGCTGTGGTTTAAACAAGTGTGTGGTTTCAGGTTAAGAGCCTTCCTTGCTGAAGCATTATGTCATTTACAAATGTAACACCAGTCATGAAGAACCTGATCTCATTGGTCCATGAAGTTTCACACAAATGAATTTGTAAGACAAAATGCAAACACTAACCCATAACCATCTTACCCCTTTTTAACCTCTCGAATTAATCATGCAAATTGTTACACATTTGCAAGTGAAGTTTCCCAATAATCTAAAATCTCCATTAAAGTCATGTTTTTTGACATAATCTTGACAGACAGCTCTAAGGTGATTAAACCTCACAACCAAACATAATCCAAAAGTTTTAAATTTGTGAATCCCACACCAGTTTAGAATGAGACACTCAAAAACTAACACTATTTTACAATATTAACCTCTTATTAGCTGTACATATTCCCACCATGCTGGTAGATTTCCTTGTTTTGAACCGATTTGCACATTTGCAAAATGGTACCAATGTACTAAATAAGCAATAAAACACTTTGGGATGTGCTCTTATAAAAAATAATCAACAATTCAATGGGGTGCCAAAGCAGAAATACTGTTACTAAGGATTATTTCCCAATAACAGTGCACCCTGAAGAGTTTCATTCCTCTTATACCACAGCAATGTTCTAATCAATGCTCTAATGTTCTAACAACATGTTCTAATTTTTATCTATTTGTAGTTACATTTAATGTTGTGCAATGTCTATGAAAGTTAGTTCATGTTATCACTTAAGTTATAGCAGCCAGTCTTTATTTTTTTCTCTCTATCTTCAAGTTAATCAGACAAAAACACAGCTTGTCATATTACCAGGAATCCAGAAACTTCTCTGTCCTGAAGACTTTTCCATGGTGGAAAACTCACTGAGACTGGAGACTCCTTCCGTAAATGTTAAATAAACACACATAGAAAACATCACCAAATCAGCATTACATGTTTTTTCTTTGTTTAAAAAAACAACACGTTTATTATTAGGATTAGATTATGTAGATTGCCTCCCATACAAGTCCCTATGTAGGTTGTTACTATGGAAACGATAAAGTATTAGAAGCTTCTGTCAGAACTTCTGACCAATCAGAGAGTGGGAATTCAACAGCACTGTGGGAGAAACTTCATATACACCGAGATCATAAAATATGAAGCCGTGACATTAACCTAGTTAAGGACACATGCCACTTCATAAGTCCTGACACATTCATTCCACTTAAATGTACATATTCTTTCCTCTCACCCTCCCTTTCCCCATGTCCTTCTTTTCCTGTCTCTCTCTCTCTCGCTCTCTCTCTCTCTCTGACACCTTGTATCTCCAGCTTCACTCTCATAAATCTTTGATCGCAGCCCCCGCTGTTAGCTTAACCTAAAAGGGCTCGTGTCATTAGAGGCTCAAGGCTTCTCTCCTCCTTCCGGCTGTAGATGAGAGCTCCTGCAGGTTTAAATATAGTGTGTCACACCTCGTAGCTCTCAGAATCACACGCCTGGCCTTTAACAAGCTTCTGAAGACATGGAACAGACATCTTAACAGCCTGTCACCAACCACCAAACACACGAGAGATTGGGGACACCTAGTGGCAAGAATGTCGATCATGTCTTTCACTGAGTAGAACTCTCTCATTATAGTTGGTTAATGATCTTTACCCTCCATAAAACATGCCTCTTTCAGGTCTTTTTATCTATAGAAATCTTTATTTATATTGAGGAAATACTGACTTATGCCACTTTCTAGGATAAGAGCAGGATACACATGATTTAAGGTCTTCCAGAAGCTAGTTAAGTGGCTTGGAGTATGAAAAAAAGTTCTATAGCAAAAGTTATTATATCATTGACTTGTAAACGAGTGCAGAGCTTCCCTTCGAGCATTCGTCTATTTAACATCAGATGCCTTTGACAACTTGCAAGTTTACAGGGCTATTCTTGTAGGACTATTTGTGGAAAGATTGTGTAATAGCCATTGTCATTCCACCCTCACCCTGTATATTAGGTCATGTCTTAAGCTCAGTCGCAGTCACGCTGGCTATCAGATGCTCTCAGTTCTCAATCTACGCTAATTTGCCAATCACTACGTCTAATAAAGTGTCTCTGAGATCAAAATTGGTCTTTTAGAGATTTTTGGACCTTTCCTTTAGTGTCATGGATACCAATATGATAGTATTATGTCTAGAAAAATAGTTATTCTATAGGAAATAGTCTCTTTTTAATTTTATAGTTCGCCACTTCAGGGAAAACATTTCAAATTATTGATTAGTAGCAGCTCATTAGCAGCAAACTGCACTCCATATTTAGCTAGTTAGCTAAGCTACTGTATAGGGGTGGGGATTGGGTGTATCTCGAATGTTATTGGCTGTGGTGTAAATCAGTCAAGCACCTCAACACACTGTCATTCTGGCTTCCTGATTCAAAAGGAAATACATCAATATATCCAATCACCATTTCATCTCTCCATTTCGCGGGGACTTTTAAATGAAAACGTTCGCTCTTGTATGTGTGGCGGTCTGGGAAAACCCTTCAGATGCGACTGTGGCTGAGTTTTGGAAAAGTACTACAATTTTTTTCTGCCGATAATCTACTTTGAAATATATATATTATAATAATATATTTTATCAAAACAATGTAGTTTTATGTTAGCGACTTTCTAACCTTGCCTTGGCTATTTTCCTGTGAAAATCATGTCATGTATTGAGCAAGTTTAACAAACACAGCCGTAAAAAACAGTCAATTTGCCTAAAGATGTCAAAACGGTGTTTGTTACGTGTCATTTCCTCACACGGATTGTTGGATAGCTGCATGTTGTATTAGAATGGACATAAGCCTAATCGGTTTTGTTTAAATTTTTTATGTGATACAATAAAAATACATTAATAAGAAGAAATTTAGTCAACAGAACTAAATGAATGAATCAGCGATTATTTAAATAAATGACACCGTGACTTTTACCTCAGGTGATGTGACAGAGACTTATGTGGATGATCCTGATAATCAAAGTGAGAATGAATTTTACATTATAAACTTATCATTTTTGGGAATTAATATTATAAATATAGAGGTAGGCATGGCATCTTTCAGTGGAATTGAAATGAAATCTTTAAATGTGATTTTCTCCCTTTTTACTTTTTACGTTAAAAGGCTAGTACTTCACTTGTGGTTGAGATACAAGCCAAACAGAAACATAGTTCAAGAAAGTCTGGCATTTGCAGAACTGTATATAGTAGACAATGTCAAAATGTGCCCGTGTGAAGGGATTTCCCAGGCTGTCACATATATAGACAAAGAAAGACACTTTCATGTTTCACTCTCTCCTCAAGGGTTCTTTCGATAGTTGATCATTCTCCTTTCTACTTTGTTGATCATTCTTCGTTTGTAAAGGATTCTACTTAAAACCTTCTCTGGAAGCAAAAACAGATGGTACAATGTTCTACATAGATGGTTTAAGGGTTTTCCCAGAAGCATAAACCAAACTTTTTTATACAAGTGTATACTTCATTCATTCATTCATCATCAATGAGTGCTTTATCCTGGTCAGGGTTATAGTGGATCCGGAGCCTTTTCTGGGAATACAGGAGGCGGGAATACAATCTGGATGAAAAGCCAGTCTATATATACTTGTCATAATAAAAAGGGATCTCTTAAGCATGCCACTGTATTGCTGTTTTTTTTTAATCATGTGACTATATAATACTGATTATGAAAATATATTTCTTCCCAGCTAGATTGTCTGACCTTAAATATTCAAAACTGTGTAACATCGAGTACCTAATTAACAGCCATCTCAGTGTACATTCACGTATACACAAACCTAAGAAAGTACAACTCAGTGTATATGATATGATGATAGGATAGTTTTATTCGATACAAGCAGTGTTACAAGGAGTCTTTTGCTTTGGGTGGCCCATTTTAAGGCCTACTCCACACCAACATGTTTAAATTTTGAACATTCATCACTCAGCTTTTCTTATCCATTTCTCCATCCCAACATTTCTGACCGGTTGATGTATGATTGTCATGTGATCGCCCCAATTCCAACATGGTGGAACTTATTGTGAGACTGTTTTTATTTCTTAGGTATTGTAACTTTGTGATTGCTTTGTATAGTTTACAAGCTACGCTGTGGCGTGCAAGAAAATTTGTGTTGTCAAAACAAATGAAAATGACGAAGAATTAGGCAAAGATCATGGATCAGACACCGAATGCGTATGCCAAGCGTGCTGATTTCTTTATTGTTTTTGTGTTTAATTGTGGATGAGAAATTTTGTGCGTTACTGTGGACATATACTGCGTTTGACTTAACTCAGAAGTGGGAAGTCGGAACACAGAATTGCGTAATATTTGACCTCTAAGCTACAAAGTGGGAATAAACATAGACGCCACAACGTTTGTCTTCTATTAGCAACAATCTAGCTAGCTAACTGTGATGAGTGGTGTATATTCTCCTCCCCAGATCAGTGAATTGTAGTCAATGTTATTGATTTAACAAGCGAATATATCTGTATGTTGACTGATCTAAAGCAAATACTACAAATACTGTATACAGTATATAGTGTAAATTGTTTAAAAGTAAATATGTGCCACTTTGTTTACAGTTGATGCTGCGAGCAGCCATGTTGATTTGATGTCATGTGCTGAACTCGGGCTCCTGAGTTTCCAAGTAGGTATTACAAGTTGAGTGGGTGATTTCTTTGTCTTTTTTTTTCCTAGTTGAGGTTCAGAAATTCCAAATTACGAGTTTTAGCCAAACGCAGCATAAGACACAGTCATGGTGTGTAATTTGCAATTTGCAGAGTTTTGGTTAAAGTGTTGTGACTAAAATGATTGCTAGAATAGCCTATGCCTTTTTTTTTAATCATCTAAGCTTAAGTCCCTGATTACACATGATATAAAGTAAGTGTAACTAACAGCTAACTGGCTTCGGGTTCTTTTAGTTTACAGTTCATATGAAGTTCTTCTAAAAGTCATTACTGAATCTCTGAGTGCTTCTAAAGTTCTGTAATACTGTAAGAACATGTTCCACCATTCTGCTGCCCATATTCCACCACCAGCACCACCAGCGCGCACACCCACCCCCATGTTTTTGACAAAGATTCCAGTTGGACAGATCAGTCTGCCGTCAGTCTCTTTCATTTCTGCCGAAAAATCTGGACGAGGCGACGTGCCGGGAATCTCTGGGACTCGAGGGGACGTCCTGGGAACCGAAGAACAAAAGGAGTGCGGCCCCAGCCGGACCGCCATCCAAATTAAGACCCTCTCAGATGTGAGAGATCTGGGCCCTCCATTTCTGAGGAGCAGAGAAGAAAAAAAAAAACAGCCGAATGGCAAAACACGCAAAGCAGAGACAGCCTCACAAAGCTGGCCTTGTTGGAGGGCACTCAGAAGGTGGAGGGGCAGAAAGAGGGAGAGAAAGAAAGACAGGAAGGGAGGAAGAGCAATGCTTCCAGTGCCGTCCCAGTAGATTGGGTCTGATGGGGGTCAGCTTGCTCCAGTTTCACTCCAATCGTGTCACAGGGAGGTTTATTTGTTTCGCTGTATTGCAGTTCGCTCTATAAGAGCCTATTGAAATGCTAGTGCATGAATCTATGAGGAGATGTATGACTCTATTATGCACTCATGGGTAATAAAGGAACTGAAAAGGAATAATTGAATGATAAACAAATTATGAGGGTTTTTTTAGTGTCTTAATAAATTGAAAACACTGTAACAGATTGTAGAAATGTGTCCTAGATAATATAATGCTGAATGTGTACTACATCAATTGCTAATTTTTTATCTCTTTTATGTTTGTCCTTCCATTCTTAGACAAATTGGTCCGACTCCAGTTTGACCTTTTAAATTTTGAGTTAAATATTTTGGTCGACAAGAACGGTTTCAGTCTCCAAAAATAAGAAATTTCACAGTATCTTAGAGCTTTTTTTTTTTTTTTTTAAGTTAGCATCCATCTTTCCTAAAAAATGACACATTGAATTTATCACATAAAAAAATGGCAGCAAGTGAAACTATTTTGAATATACTTGAATGTATCTAGTATTTCTACTATAAGAATACAATAAACCAAATTTATATTTCTAATTTTTTTTTTTATTAATTCCAAACTTGAAATTTTGAGATCACTGGGAGATTCCATGACTGATATGTCATTTGTGTCCAATTGATATTACATTTACTATAACTACATGGTACCTTGTAATCATTGAAATACTTCAAAAAAATCATATTATTTTTGCTTTAATGCGTAAATCCATTCAACATCTCGTGCTTAAAACATCATTTTCCGTGATTTGTCCATTATCCAAATCCTAGTTCCACATTTTCACCCCATGAAAAATTTGGATCATTCCAAAAGTCACATGTTCAACAGGAAGTTGCATCATCCAAATTTCCTGAAGATCATGAGAACAAGAAAAGTAAGTTCTCTTATTCTTGTTTCTTTATTTTCATTGTGAAATTGACTGACGAGGTCACTTTAAAAAAGTACAATCAAATATTGTTATGCAAATGATAGACTGAAAGTTGATGTTTTATGTCCATCATTAGAATGTCCTTAATGTCCTCATGCCATTAACACTGATGCTAATTAACCACATTTTGTATATTCACTTATTCTATGCTTAAAAATTCAATCCTGTTGCTGATCTAAGAGCAAAATGCAGCCTGAGAGCAAAGAAATCTTGTAGATGTGGAAAAAATCTTGTTCATGTGGGAAAAAAGCCTAAAGTTTAACTTGTAAGACCTACAAGGGTTAAATGGCACTACAGTCATGGAATCATGGGAGTAACTCCAATGAATATGGGATAGAAAAAAACAATTATACATAAATGTGTTCACTTTTAGGAAAACTGTGCAATTTGGCACCATTAAACGTTCTTTGGTTTGTCTCTTCTAAAGTTTATTGTTTATTTGATAGGATCCCCATTAGCTGTGCCCTAGAGCACTGCTAGTCTTCCTGGGGTCCACATATATAAGCAAAAAAACAAAACATACATTTAAGAACTTGCATTAAGCATAATGTATTCCAAATCAACATATTCATAACATTACACATTTGTGAAAGTTTAAAATATATAAAATCTCAGTCTGACCCAATATCATTTCCATATGCAAAACATCCTATAAATATGATGATCCAAGATGTGCCCTCATTTGCCTTTTAAAATTAGATTTCTGTGTTATTTTAGTCAGTAACTATGGCAGTGAATTCCATGTTTTCATTGACCTATAAGACAGTAGGTTTGAGGAAATTAGTTATTGCTTTAGGGAGTGAAAACCTGCCTTCTGTTGCCTGTCTAATGGCAAATGCATATGACTCTAACTTCAACTTTAATTGACTATACTGATACGATGGGACTTTATAATTGTAAAAAGTTCCATGTTGCTAGTAAAACTGCAGCAGTCATCTTGTTACAACAAGTGGAAAAGTGGAAGCACTTTCAACCAATTAAGATGGGAGGAAAGTTTTACTTCTAAGTTTTATCTAGAACCCTAGAACAGAGGGTTTCCCTTTTAGCCCCTTGGAAGCGAAGAACTAACTCTTGATGCACCTTTGCAAATTAGTGAGAATTCAACATTATAAACGTTGGTCTGATACAAATATTGACATCTTTTAATACGATGTAAAGATAAAAAAAAAAAAGCCAGGAGAATATCATAATGACTCACTGGATTAAAATCCCAATGCAGAATTGCTTGCTTATGCATTTATGGCTAATTGTGATATTGTAATTATTTAAATGAGCAGGAAGTTTGGGGAAAAATATAATCTCTGACACAAGAGACACGCAGTCAGAAATCACTATACAACTGTAGAGAACTTTAAAGCAACTTTCTGGTTTAATTTTCAGAATTTATCACCTAATAAATAAATTATGAACAAACTGATAAAAATAAGACAATTATAATACCGCAGTGTGGTGAATTCTCGATTCTGATTGGTCAGAAGGCACTGATTCATTTTCATAACAGAAGTTCTGCCTGTAAATTTATTATTAATTAATGCATTCATTCTGATCTATTATCGTTTCTATAGTAACAGCTCATTCACAGCGACTTGTATGGTGGACGCTCCGTGTAATCTAAGTTGTTATTTAGCAAAGGAAATTGTATAATCATTGATATGGTGATGTTTTCTGTAAGGAGATTTTTTAAAATGAACATTTCTGGAAGGAGTCTCCAGTGTCAGAGCTTTGTAACAGTATGTTTTCCACTGTGGGAAAGTCTTCAGGACAGAGTTGTTCACGCTTTCTCAGTAACATGACAAGCTGTAAGAGAATAAAAAGATGCTGGTAAGTGAACCAGCTGCTGTAACAAGCGATAAGAGGAAATAACGTGTCCCGTGAACGTTCCACAACATTAAATGTAACTTTAAACAGACAAAGACTACATTAAGTTAAGAATTGTTGTGTCATAAGAGGAATAAAACAGTTCAGGATGTGCTGTAATAAGAAAAATAATCCACTTCGGAGCGGTACCAGTAACTCCGCAGATCTTTCGTAAACAAAATTCTTGTTTCTGTTAAATGAAGTAGCATGAATGATAATCTCGAATGGTTTAGAAGAGCGAACACAGAGTTTGTATATATTTTTTTCAAACAGTTAGTGAATTGAAAAGTGTTTGCTAGTGAACTTTTGCACCCTATTATTAGCTATTTGTTCAGTATCAGCTACGTTTTTGCTAACTGTGGCTAGTCAGTGCCTTGTTGTAATTAGTTCTGCTTTCCATTACACACTGCTCGGCTTTCAACAAGCATCAGAGGTTCGCCTTGAGCTCTAAAGCCCTGTCCATGACATCACGAGCAAGGCCATTTCAAGGCAGATTTGCGCCGTCCTCTCAGAGGGGCCGAAGCTTCTTTTTCGGCGTGACGATGTGTGGCCTGCGCCAAGCCGTGTAATTCCCTCGCTGCCTCTATCAGACAGCACGCTTTATCCACAAAGTGATCCCCTTGAGCTGTGAGGGCGCAGACTCAAGACAAGAGGCTGATGGTAAGGACAGGTGCGAGGGAGAGGGAGGGAGAGCAGAGCCTCGGGGCTAACCGGCCCGGGCCTGACTATGCCTGCCAAAAGGGCCAAAGGAGGAATTTCATTTGTCGTGAAATGGATATGGACGCCGGCCTCGAAACAAAGAAGCGCCACTCCTCAGAGCTTGGCTAAAAATAATGGTGCATTTCCCAAGGTGCATCTGAGAGGGTTATTGTTTTCAGAAAGGGACTGAAGGAAAAGGAAAGGGGGGAAGAAAGAAATACAGTAAGAAAGAAGGAAAGAAAGAAAGAAAGCTTGGTTCCTGTAAGCAGATAAGCATGTTTCCGCCTTCCTTGTTCTTGCTAAGCTGTGAGAGTTCTGCTTTGAGCGATGAGGGTGCTTTTAGCAGGTAAAGGTGACATTCAAGCCTTTGTTGAGATATGACCTCAGGATCTGAATGCATGGCATTGTAATAAAAGTGTCTGGCAGCGGAGAGGAGGACGATGGGATGGGATGTCTTTTGTTCTCCATCAATGCATGCTCTGCTGACAGCAGCTCTAAGCCTTTTGTCCCCCCGCACCCTCACCCTCACCCACACCCCCCTACCCCTCCATGTGAGGCCGAGAGTCATCTTTAAGAACTGATTCGCTCTGGTATCCGAAGCCTGAAGCTCCGGCTGCCAAGATCGTCGGCACAGACACGGCATGTGAGGGCCAGGTAGCCGACAGCTGCTTTCCAACAATACATGGAGAGAAATGGAAGGCACTTGCGGAAGATGCACAATACCCTTTTAGTCACCTTGCGCCAGTTGCCGCCTGGGTGACATCAGTTTGGGGAAAAGGGGAGGTGTGTGTTGGTGGTGGTGTTGGTGAGGGGGCTCAACTTGATTGCAGCTATTGAGGGATACCTATAATTCAAACCGAGAGAGGGGAGGGAGGGAGGGAGGGAGGGAGAGAGATATTTTCCTCTTCTTCTTAGAAGCGCTTGTCACTTGGCCTTTGTGCCATGAAGATGCCGTGCAACACATGCGGACCGTAAATAAGACAATGGCATGTTGTTCTTTTCAGAGCGAGGTGGGAGCTTCGCCGGGTCAGATGAAGGAGAACCGGTGTACGTGATGAGGTTCAGGTTGTTCTTTTTTAAACTGTAGGATGAGCTTCTCTGGTGAATTTTGTGCCATGATTTCCATTGTACTAATGGATGAATTGAGAAAAGAAACTTTGGTTTTATCAGAATTGCGTAATGGAATCAATGCAAGGAGGCTTAGTCAAGAAGAATCCAGTGGAAGCTTAGAAAATTTCAAACATTATTGGGAAGATTTTGATTTGACCCATCAAAAAATATTTTCCATATATTGTCCATATTTCATTTAGTGCAAGCTGGTCATTAAAGAGTGTATCAATGATTTATAGTCTGGTTAGATCAAGATTAAGCTTTAATCTCTGTCTAGAAAACATGGTGTAAACTTTTAGCCCCAATTTCAGCCAACATTTAGTCCAGCTTACAAATAACCATCCCATCCTGAAGCTGGAGTTTAGGAGATCTTCCTAAAAACCCACTTAGAGATTATAAACAAATCCCAAAAGCAACAGACAGTGTGATGAAGGACACGCTAGATTTCTTTTTTTTTTTTTTTCCTGGAAGAGCAGAGACAAGACATTTTTAGAGGCCGGGATTTGGCGAGTGAAGCCAAGTGGCTTGGCTTCGAGCTCTCTCGCTGTGCTAAAAGGAGGGGGCGAAATTGACTAAATCTGCTCAAGGGGGCCCTCATTTGGATATTAAACAAGATTTAATAAGTGAGAGTGATTTGATGAGATGATTATCATGCCCATTAATCAAGCACGCTTCTGTCTCGGCGCAATATGTTCCATCTTTCAGCTCCAAAGCCTCTTTACCTCCTGAGCTTCTTAAAAGGTTGACATGGTTTCATGTTTTTTTTTTAAACTCCCATAAGCAGTGCTGATGTTTTATGGTCACTTTTTAGCATTTCTGGGTCATGAAAATAAATCTTCGTACCTGCTATGTGATAGTAAGAGTTTGATACAGCAAAAATTTCTTCAATCACATTGAGGAATAAATAAATCTGGTAATATCATGCATTCATATTTGACTAGTGTATTGTACAGAGATATCAATTTATTAATAAATCTAATAAACTTCCCAACCTTGTCACTGAGAACTTGGAAAGTTTGTATCTGGTAACTCTGTGATTTTAAGATATTAAGCCATAAAGTTTTGACCCTCGTTAAAGTCAAACAGATGTAATTTATCAACATTGTATATATTTTTTTTTAATTCTTTTAAGCAATATTTCGGTGTCAAATCTCTATATGATGCATATTTGCTTACAGAACCAAAAAAACCCCATCGATTTTACATGTGATTTTTAGTAATACAGTATTTGATCACGTGAAAAATAAAACTACATGCCCAAAATGTGAAAGGTTAACATGTAAAGGATTAAGATGTGAAAATAAATGAATCACGTGGGCGGAAAAAAAAAACTCGCATGAGACAAAATGAAACTCGCTGCTCTACATGTGAAAATAAATTACATTTAATGTAGAAAAAATCATGTGAGGAAAACTAAAAACACATACCCAGATGTGTTAAATTCACATGTGAAGTTTGTGAGATGTAAAAAAATATATATACTTAGAACTCACTTTTGCTTAACATGAAATCAGCTAAAAAGTCATTTCAAGCATGAAGTTTTCCTTTATTTTGGAACACAGTCAGAATGTACCCTTGATTTCCAGGTCAAAGTCTAAGCTGGACATGTTGTCTCACCACACTGGCACTGGTACTGGACCTCCCCTTCCAGGAAAAAGATCAGACTTCAAATACAAGCCTGTCCTTTTCTTATTATGTAATAGACAACAGTGGGGTAATAGGGGAATGTATGAACAAGCAGGGCTGATGCAAGGAGCAGAAACTTTTGATGGTACACAGGAGTCCTGAAATATGTGTCGAGAACTTAATGCAGCTTGTCGGAGTGCGGTGATATGGTGGGTTTTGACTTAAAAGCTCAGGATTTCTAGCCTCGTTATGTAAATAAGTTCTGAGATGATAGAAAGTCACCAGTGAAGAAGCCTTATGTAAGGAATAAAACACTCAAGGATGTGCATTTGTAGGAAAATAATTAACGCTGAAGTGTTTTATTCCTCTTATACAACAGCAACCTACCAACGATCGCGATTTTTAATTTATTAAGGAACAGCATATCATACTTATTATCCATTTATAGTTACATTTAACATATAATGCCTGGGACACGAGTTAGTTCCACTCTTTTTCTGTCTCTTAAAGTTAATAAGATAAGAAGTTGTCAAATATTATACTTTTAAAAACTTATTTTAAATGTCATCTCTACAGTGGAAATGGGCCACAGATGAGGAATCCTCCTAAATATATAGATTAGAAGGGCAAAAAAAAAATGAAATCGTAAACAAGGACACAAATACTAGCAACTAATCTAGAAAGCAAGTCTCACTCTCGGGAAGATTACCTTGAATGGTTTAAGCAGGAGATATACTAGAGAAAAGGAGGGCTGTCCAGGACACAGAGGACTGTATTAATACAATAAGCATCTAGAAATAATACAAGGATATTTTCATAAACTTAATCCGGCGAGATGAGGCTGAGCGAACCAGCCGGGGTAATCCTAAGGAAGGGCTTGGGCTCGGGAATCTCTTCCCACACCGTTAGATTCATCTGCTCTGATCAAACGTACACGAGTGGATGAGATAAGAACATGCTGGAACTTAATCACATCTCCAACTGCAAGCTTTGGAAAGGACCTGACCTGACTTGGGAATGAGAGAGAGAGAGAGGAAGTGAGAGGGAGCATATGTTGATATTAAAGAGGATGGATGTCATATCTAAATGCATCATATTTATTCATTTAGATAGCAACAATGTAAGTCAAAGACAATAAATAAAGGCCGGACAGCCAAAAAGTTCCACAAAAGTCACAACACACGATGCATCGCTCCGTCTCTGCGTAATTGTTTATTAAGGCGTTTTTGTGCATGCTGCTGCCTGAGCATCTGCTATCGTTGACCCCTCTCGGTACAGATGTCTGCCTCAATCTCCATTAATTTACTAATTACTGCAGTAATATAGAGCCGACCTGCTGGGAGTGGCTGTGTTTTCAGCTAAAGACAATGTGTTCAGTGCCATTTGGTGCAAAAGCGGGAGGGGAAGGGGAGAGGGAAACCGATTATGACACGTCCGACCATCGGAGCAAGCTGTTACCCGGCCGCAGAATATCTCTAATTCTGAAACGACCTTGACTCCTCCGCTGTAAAAGAGCCCGGAATGACAAGCCGAGCCTCTGAGCCATTCCCTGAACAAGGATCGTCGACTTCCTCTGACCCAGAGTGACCCCCGGGTCAAGGACAGAGGCCTGAAATATGCTTAAGGCACGGGGAGCATCTGAAGACAAATGCTACCTCCTTTAACTTAAGACCTTGAAGATGCAAGTGGGCGGGTTTATGGTGTGTGAAAAATGACAAAGGTTAAGGTTGGGGTTACTGGCTTAGCTTTTATATAGCTAATATACTGTAATTGTGTGATATTTACCACCTTTGTCACAAGAGGTTCATCAGCAGCAGATATGATAACTGTCATAAATTCCACGAAACCCTTACTACCATAATCCAACTTAGAAAGCTTTTTATTCCTGAACATTCCATGCATTATAATACATTTAATAATGGTGCATTGATCTCCATTACTATTACAAAATGAAGAAAAAAAAAATAATCACAGCCATCCTGCCATCATGTACTGTATAGTATCTATACTACTGACCACCATTGTACAATTTTTGGATGCTTTCTTTGACTACAAGTCCCGCCCCGTCCTCTCATTCCTCTGTTATCCTATTGTGTTCACCTGCTTTGTGTTTAGTTCCTGATTAGTCTCTGCTCAGAAGTTGAAAACTTATTGCTAAAAAGTGCTAACACTGGAGACTCCTTCCATGAATGTTAAATAAAGGTCGCCTTACAGAAAAATTCACTGTATCAAACGATTATATTTTTTTCTTTTGTTAAATAGCAACCATTTGTTAAAATATGTTGATTATTATCATCTGCCACACAAGTCCCAGCATAAGTTGTTGCTATGGAAACGAATCAACAGCACTGTGGTTTAAAAGTATACAAGAGCAGGTTTGAGAAGACTCTCTCTCATATCCATCTCATCCTAACACAGTGCAACATGAATGCAACAACTGCCCTAATAAGTAAATTTGGAGTTTTTTTTGTCCTTTTCTGAGTACAAGGAATTGTGTCTAAATCTATGGTAACTGCACATAGAGATCAGATGTCATTACTGTGCTCCGTTCCACATAATCTTTTTTTTTTAATATAACAACTTGTAGAAAATAGCAAACGATTTTTAGCTTTTTTTAACTTTTAGGGTGATTTGAGTTGTAGTGTGTTAGGAACGCTTAACGTGGAACAGTCCAGGGGATTTCCATGACCAGAAACGATGGATGGAGAACTGTGGTTCTAAACACAACCACATCCAGAATTTGTTTGTTCCTTACTTCCTGTGTAGATTATTTTTAAAGGATTATTCACTGTTCACAAGAAGTGCTGACAAACATAAGTGCTGCGATGTATTGTCTAATTGTGTGTATGTGTAATCAGGCATCGGCATTTACCTTCGAATCTGGTTTACAGTAAAGCAGAACAGTGGTGATATCACCGGCCCAGACATGTGACCCCTTACCTTGGAGGGCAACGCTGAATTCTTAGTGGTGGGGGGGTTATCTGTACTCACACACACATACACACACACATTCACATGCCACCCTAAACATAGGACAAAGGAAAATATGCGGACTCTTGGCAGGGCAACTTCCTTTGCTCACTTCACTGAGAAATGCAAACGTGTTTATTTATATCTTGGACTGATGAGAGACTGTATAAAAGTTATTTACGGCATAATGATGTCAAATGTCTATTTATACTCAACGTAATTTCTGAGCTTTATTTCTCGTATATGATGTATAATAATCAATAATACCAGGAGTAAATTCTACCTAGTGGCATGGTGGTAGAGCACAGGCTTTAAAGTGTGGAGATCGTTGGTTCAAGTCTCGTTTGGGGCTGTTTTTTTTTTTTTTAGTGGTGTAGTGGTGGCTCAGAGGTTAACGTTCTGGGTTACTGATCAGAAGGTTGGAGGTTTGAGCCCCAGCACTGCCAAGCTGCCACTATTGGGCCCCTGAGTAAGGCCCTTAACCCACCCTGACCCTGTGCTCTGACCCCAGCTTCCTAACAAGCTGTGATATGTGAAGAAAAGAATTTCACTCTCCTATAATGTATATGTGACAAATAAAGGCTTCTTCTTCTTCAAATTCATAGCTATGATTTATTATTATTTTTATTCCTAAACCAGGCCTGTGTTGTTAGCATAGCTGTGTAATAAAGAATAATGACAGCGTGGAGACAATAGGCCTTTATTAGAAGAGGAGGTGTGTTGTTGTAGCCCGATATAGCAGCGTAGCGACGCGCACAACTGTTGTCACGTCTAAGTTTAGCCGGCGACCGGGGCAGCTGTGCGCTCATAAAGAGGCCGTAGCAGAGGCGCTAAGCCGAACAGTGACAGTGCAGCTTACCGAGCAGCCAGAGGGCACGGCTCCGACGCCTGCTATCAGCCTGAGCAAACACACCACAGCATAAACACGACAGAGAGGGCAAGACTCCCCGTGTATAACTGCCCCCACTCTCAGAGGGAGCGGGGGCAGAAAGAAGGAGTGGAGATAGATGAGAAGGAGTGGTACAGTGAGGAAAGAAGGTTAAGGAGAATGTGATATATGAGGGAGAAGAGGATGGAGAGAAAGAAAAAAAAAGAACAGATGAGATACAGAGATAATAGAGAAGAAGGGCGAGAAGGATAAAGAGAATGAGAAATGGAGGAGAAAAAGAGAGAAATGAAAGAGACGAAGAGAGAAAAGGATGGGGAGTATGGCGAATGAACGAAATGACAGAAAATGGAAATGAGGAGAGAAAATGTTAGGGGGAATGAGAAATGGAAGAGAGAAAGAGAGAGAAGTATAGCGAGAATAAGAAAGAGAAATGAATAAGAAAATAGGATAAAGAGGATGAAAAGATAATCGAAAAGAGCAAGAAGGATAGAGAGAATGAGAAATGAATGAGAGAGAAAGAAAAAAGTACACAGGAACTGTCCTGAAAGAGAGGAGGATAGATAAAGAGGAAAGGGATAGAAGGAATGAGAGATAAAAAGAAGACAGAAAGGGATAGAGAGCATGAGGAATGAAAGAGACATAAAGAAAAAATATACAGAGACTGTGAAATGGATAGAGAGAATAAGAAATGAAATAGAGGTGAGAAAAATGGATACAGATGCTGATGAATGAAAGAAGGAAGAGAATGAGACATAGAAAGACTTAGAAAGGAAATGAGAGGGAAGAAAAAATGATAGAGAGCTAGAGATGAGGAATGAGAGAGGACAAGAAAGGAGGATAGAGAGAGTGAAAGACGGACAAGGTAATAAGGAGATGCAGAGGATAAAAAGAGGAAGGGAAAGGATTGGAAGCCTGAGAAAGGAGAAGAAGGAGAGAGAAAGAGAGGGAGATAAAGCGAGAGAGGGAGTAAAGGCTAGAGAGAGTAAAAGAGGAGAAGAGAGAGAGTGATACAAGGGAAGAGGATGGAGAGAGGGACAGAGAGACAAAGAGAGATTAGAGGATAAAGAGAGAGGGGGAGAAGGAGAGAGAGAGAGGGAGAGAAACAGGTGTTAAGGCATTACTGTCGGCTTGTTGGACATCTTTGACCTTAACTTACTGCAGTCACTGAGTTCACTGGACAAAGGAACTTTGTAAATGCACGCACACACACACACACGCACACACACACGCACACACACACGCACACACACACACACACACAGACACACACACACACAGACAGACGTACTTAGCCACTCATGTATGCACCACTTATATGTTCACAGAGAACTTTATGCAATTCTATTTATTCACACACACACAAACACACACACACACACACACACACACACACTATGGAGTGTCTTGTCGCTCTTATTAAGGTGTGGAGAGACACACACTGAACACACTGACACATTGCGTGTGAACTTATAAAGAGCACGCTGCTCCTTCTTTCCGTAGCCTGTATATGATGTTGTGTGTGTGTGTGTGTGTGAGAGAGAGAGAGAGAGAGAGAGACTGACTGTGTGTGTGTGTGTGTGTGTGTGTGTGTGTGAGTGTGTGTCCTCACTAATACCACTTTAAGCCCATGGCCAGGTGTTGGAGGACTTTACAAATGAGCACAATCACATGCCTAATATCTGCACACGACAGAGCGACTAACTGCAGCTAAGCCTCAACATACACCGAACATCACACTGCTCTAACAGCTACCTGCACGAGTGTTTATTCCAGTGTTTATAACACTTTATGCAGGAGTTATTCACTGAGTTCCTGCTGAATTCAGTCACTTTAGGTTGAATGAAAATGAAAATGAAAATGAAAATTGAAAATGAAAAGTGATTAAAAACACAAGGACCTAATGGAGGATTTGTTTATTCTTTACAATAAAATTAACAACAAATTTTAATAGTAGCTATAAATTCATCGCACCTCTAGTGCCAGAAATATCATTTTGAATATCTCAATATTAATACATTTTTATTGTTGGACTATAACCAGGTGGTCGTAAATCAAGTAACATACGAGAAGTTATTCTATAAAAGTTAATAAAGTTGTCATCTTACTGAGAAACCACAAAGCGTAAACTCCTCCTTTCTGAAGATTTCAGAAAACCTATACAGCTTTACCTCTGACTGTTATAAATCACTGACACTGGAGACTCCTTCCATAACTGTTTAATTAACATCTCCCAACTTATCAACAATTACACACGTGTATGTGGAGCTTCCGCTATACAAGTCCCTGTGAACGAGCTGTTACTATAGAAACGATAACGTATTAAAGCGAGCACTTTGATTTGGAGCTGCACCACTGTCAGAGCTGCTGTTATAGAAAATTAATCAACACCTTCTGTTGTCCAAACAGAATCAGGAATACAACAGCATTGTGATATAAAAATTTTTCATTCATTCAGTTACAATCTCTCAGTTAGCCAGAAGATACAAGTGACTTCAATTTGCAGGTGGCTATTCAGTCAATTTAAATAAATAAATAAATAAATAAAGTTATTTATTATAATAATAATAATAATAATAATAATAATAATAATAAGCAATTTTGCGTGCCTACATGCCAAAATTTTACAGTTTGGGGGGGAAAAAAAAAGAATTTAGGGAATTTAAAAATATTGGCATATCCTGTAACAAGACAACATTCCAAAAAAAAAAATTAATAAATAAATAAAGTACACACAAAGAGGTTGTAGGTAGCTACAAAACAAAGTTATTCAAGAACATTTATCTCAAATAACTTTGCTCTGATAATAATATTTATATATTATATAATAATTAATATTCACTATTTGATATTTTTCCTTACTAAATGTCTAAAGGATATAAATTTCTTTGCTATCCTCGTTTTGTCCTAAGGGTGTACAAACTTTTGCACCCAGCTATATGTTGTTACGATTCTTAGGGATTTTGGGAGCAGCTACAGTTTCACAAATTACAGACCACTCAAATGTCAAACTACAATTTATAACAATTCCTTACTACATTTCTTCTCAGAAGTCAGACGGATTAATCCCACAACTGTCTAATCTCCCTCTGCCGAGACAAATCATATAAAATGTCTGATAATAAAAAGATTTCCCGATCCAACATGTAATCAGGCTATAATAATATAAGTCTATGTGAAGAAATCCAACGGATTCAATCAAGAAGAGACGATAAACATGATCAGAGGGCCGAGTTTCTCCCTGATATATTAAAAAAGGAAAGCTAAAGCGTCTGTAGCTTCAGCTGGGAGGGAAAATGGAATTACTGTAAAACCGCACATCTGGGGCAAGGTAGGATAAAGACCCGGGTCACAGATGTAGGCCAAGACCTAGCGGTAGGTGGGGAGAATTATGAAATATGACTTTATTTTTTTCATCAGAGGAAGAGAGAAAGACAAAAACACAAGCTAGAACCTTTTAGTCCAGAATAATCTCTCACCAAATGAACAAGAACTAATGAAAGTGTAGCTTAGCTTAGGAACATGGTCACAAACTTTATTTTCCTGAATCATACTGAATTCGTAGGAGGGAAAAAGTAAGATTTGAAAAAAGTAAGAAATCACCAGCCTTAAAACAGCTATGCTAATCAACTAGCTAATTACATACCCGAAAACAAAAGTATATCTAAGGCGCTAACACTGTTACGTCATCAATGGCTACGTTCACATGCACATCAATATTCTGATAATAATGAGAATTTGGCAATATTCTAATTAGTATCAAGTCATGCATGTAAACGCCGTAATCTGATTTCCCGATTCGGATTAAGACAATATTCTGATTCCTCAAATTCCAATTCCCAGCCCTGGAATATGCCTGTTTTAGTCAGAAATTTGTTGCATGTAAACACCTTATTCAGAAAATCCACTGAAAGTAGATATATGCACATGCAAGGAATTGTGGGTGCTAACAGATGCTTAGCTGTAGGCTAGGTATTTAGCAATAGCAACTCAGGCATCCTTACAACAACCATGTATACAGGAATATATGTATTGTATGCCTTTACGCATATAAACGTCGTATTCGGAATACGGCTGCAACCTGAATATAGACGTTAAACAGAATTTGGTGTGCATGTAAATGTAGCCAATGTCATGTGATCTTCAACGGCATCCAAGATTTTATTTTTTTAATGAAATTTTTAAAAATTTTACTTTAATGTTTTTTTTTTCCCCCAACTCCTTTTAAGGATATGTTGCTATATTTTCACTTTGCTACATTACCCACAATGCCATCCGGCTACCCGCTGATAGTAGTGCAGTGTGATTTAGCCCTCACGTCATCCCTACCTAAAGAGAGGAGTGCGGCAGCGCTTTAATCTTTCAGTCTGTCCAGCTCTCTCACTTCCAAAGCCTCCAAAGCTTCAACTTTCATGCTAATACTGCCATCAATGACATCACGCTCATCAGCTCGTAGCTCGCTAGCCGGGCCGAGTATCTACAATAAATCAGCACAACATACTGTACAGTCATCTTATTGATGCATTGCATTCTGGGACTGTTTGTCCAGTGCTGGATTTCTCTCACTCTTTTGATTATAGGAACTAACAGCGATACCTGACCGCTAAAATCGAAGGTTTTTTCGCCACTTTTTCGTCACTATGCTAGCAACATTCCCTTCTGACAACCGCTAACTTCTCACAGGAATAACAAAAATACAGCACCAACCAACAAATTAGCACCACACACACCACTAAACACATCACACATCATCATATTGCAATATAAAAACATTTATGTTTCAGGGTTGAGTCTTTCTTTAATATAATAAACACAGATGCTTGAAAAATCCTCAAAATGGCGCCGTCTCATGTGAGTTACGTCACTGGCCTTCTTTAAACAGTGAAGTCAACAAGTTAGGGACTATTCCTTGTTTGAAATTTGTAAGCATGAATTCATTTAGAGTTTTTGGCTTTGTTTTGATGGATTTATTTTATGTAATTATATTTATATTGATATCAGACAACATAATCATCCATTTAAAGACTGTATTCAGTAGGAGAAAATAAAATTTCCTTTTCTTGCCACAAGGTGGCAGCACTGTGACATGTGATTACAGTACACTGGGAGACCAAGTGTTCAAACTGAATATACAGTAGCAATCAGGCCTTCTTTTGTGAAATGAACTGTCATTTATTTATTTATTTATTTATTTATTTAATTTCGTGTAAAAATCCAGACAATTTAAAGAAAAAAAAGGCTTCCAGTTACCAGCAACACAGAAAATCAATTTTTAAGCAGAGAACAAAAAAAGATTTGCCTTTTTCTCTAAAATATTTGTGGATCTCTCTCTCTTTTTTTTTTTTTTTTTTTTTGAAAGGCTCACTTAGCTTTAAATTACATACATGTAACATTTATTCTACATAAGTGTAATAGGAAGAATTGAGATTTGGGTATTGTTGCATTTTAACCTGCACTTCTTCCAATCTGCCACTAGATGTCAGTGTGTGTCAGAGTGAATGAAGTGTTAGTGTAGTAATCATAGACATATGTATATGGTAATAGTAATTTATTCTCAGAATATGGAGACAAATCCTGTCCCTTAAAGGTGCAGAAGTTAGTATTTTGCATTTTCTTTACTAGTACAAATAATGTGAAAAATGATGCAGAAATGATCAAAAATAATAGTTTAAGCCATTGTCTCAGAATAAGCGTAAAAAGAAAGAAAGGAAAAAAAAGGTTTGGAAACCTGTCTTCCAGGCCAGAATGTTTGTTTGTATTTGGATTGGCCTCCAAAAAATGTGATGTCACAACTAGAATTGCTAATGGTAACTTTAATTAGCATACAAACTTGATTTGAACCACCAGAAGTGTTGGGGGCGGAGCTTTGTGTACATGGGTGGAAATAGGGGCGTGACATAATTTTTTAAAAAAATTCAAGAGGCTCCACATAGCAGACATCATTGTACAACTTTAAAGATTCCTAAGCAATAAATAATTGTTTGACTGTTTTTTTTTTCTTCTAATTTTCTTTGAAACTTCCAAGTGATTTTTAAAAACTCATATTTTGAAATCAGAAAAAGTTGTGGATAAGTGCTTCTAGGGTCAGAAGAATATGATTGGCCGTTTCAACCAGTACCAGGTGAGTTTCCCTCCATTTGTAAATTGTATTTTTTGTTGTGAGTAGATGTGTTATTGGAGTCACACCATTCAATTTTCCTGTACAGTCATTTTTACAGGAGAAAAAGCATTTAATAGAATAATTTATCAATGCTGGTGCGATTAATGATGTCTGCTTTGAGAGGCTGTTGATGCCGTCTTCTTTAAAATGCACCTTTTAATGGAAATTCATCATTGGTGTAACTGTCACTGGGGTAACGGTCTGTGCTTATGACACCAGTGACAATTAATTACTCAAATGACAAAGTAATGATACAACATTAAAGATCATGAATATTGGTTATTCATTCAAAAAGAATTTCAGTACAGTCACAATTTCTAAATAGAATATGAAAACATAATTCAAAATTTGAACATAATCTCTTAATGGTACAGCACACCGACTCGTGTTCCATGTGTGAAACTTGTGCCAGAGATTTGGAACAAATTACCCAGAAAAAAAAAAACCCATAAAATTTCCATGTGTAAACTTCCAAATGTACTTTACATGGAACTAGTCTGACATTTCTATAATTTTTGTATCAGGTAAGATCAGTAAGTAGATCAGGTTCATATGCATTCTGTTCATTTAAAAGCACATAAAAGCACAGAACCTTTTGGACATGCATTGCAAATCTTGTGAAAACACGCTATCCAATGTGGGCAGACTTTTTTCTTCTTCATTACAGTCAATGAAGTATTTAGCAATTGCAGGGAGACATAAATAAATAGCTAGAAACTTAAAGTCCCCTGATATTTATAAATCAGGATTAGTAAAGTTTATATATATATATAGGAGGTGGATTAATTGAAAAAAGAATAACATGAATACATTAAAACATTAATTCTCTATTTGTCGTCCTGTATGAGTGACCCTTATTATGGAATACTTTATTATTCCTCATTTATTGTGCAATAAATATAAGCTAAATAAAGCATCTTGACATCAGTCATACAGTTTAACAGCCAAAGAGACACACACACACACACACATACACACACCTGCCACACACACAAAGGTTGGGTGGAATATTTTACCGGACATGGAAAGTGTCAGGTCTGTTATCTCCAGCGTCTCAGAGAGCAATGTCTGACCTGAGGTCAGTGTTTAGCAGCTGTAAGGCCTGAGTCACTTCACATCAACATTCAGTCACTAAATATAGATTCAGGGTTTCAACAGCGTGTTTCAAATGTCCTCATTTGGACATGAAACGGAAACACCGATGTTTTATTAACAAATGTCTTCCTGGAATATATCTATATAAATTAAGTTCAAGTCAGTTTTACTAGTAGCTGTGGTAGCTTAATTATCTGTTTATTTGCTAGCTAATATAGAGCTAATTGCCATTATAGTTATTTTTTGCTAGCTGAGCTGTCCAATACACAACAACCTCCAGACAAGGAAAAATAACTTGCACTTTACTTTAAATTTCACATAATCAATTCATTTAATAATAAAATTTTTACAGTGCAATTGTATTAGAAAAATTTAGCCATTGTAAGTCAATCATTTCTCAATTTTCAACATTGACTCTAAGAATCCATGCCTTTAACCATTAAACAATTGTGTTAATGACTGGATGCATTTTGCTCTGTAGGGTTGAGGGATTTTTTTTTAGCATCGAATTAGCAAACACACAAAATGTGGTTAACTAGCATCCATTTGTTTGGCATCCAATGCTAGCTTCTTTAGTTTCGCTAAAAGTGATGAGGCTAATTTAGTGCATAAATAATGGAAGTCTGTCCCTCAAGCCACATCCACTTCTTCACACTTGCTGATGTGGTTGAGGACATGGTGTGACTATAAAACAAGATGGGCAGCCATCTTGTTATCCACCCCCAAGTCCCTCCTTTCAAGGCAGGAAAGGCAGAACTGTATCAGAATGGTCAGGAGGGTGAAAATATCATTCCACTTTGAACTGTAAATACAACCTTGATACACAGGTGGAGCCACATGGTGGCCACAAATTAATATACTGAACCATGAGTTAATGGTTCGAGGCCACAAACTAAGTATCTTGTGGCCACAATTGATTATGTTGAGCCACAAATAGTGTAACTTGAGCTGTTGATTGGATATGTGGCAGGAACGGTTGCTTTGAGAAATCGCTAAAGGTGATGCTGGGTAATAGTATATACATGTCCATGTCTCCATTATGTCTTTATGTGTCCTTCCAACATTGAGGTAAAGTGTAATATTATCTAATTCAGTTCTTTGTCTCACTCATTTTTAAACACAGTAGCTGCCACAGGTTAAGTATTCCAGCAGCCACAAGATGATGATGTTGTTCTTTCGGCTGCTCCCGTTAGGGGTTGCCCTAGCAGATCATTGGTCTGCATATTTGATCTGGCACAGTTTTTAAGCCGGATGCCCTTCCTGACGCAACTCTCCCCAATTTTATCAGGGCTTGGGACTGGTGCTGTTTTGTGCAACCAGTGGCTTGGTACATTGGCTCGGTTCCCTGGCCGGGAATCGAACCCGGCCATGGCGGTGAGAGCGCCAAGGCCTAACCACTAGTCCTCCAGGGACCCTCCAGCGGCCACAAGATAATCTTCAGAAATATACCTCATGGCCGCAAAATATTATCTGATCACTTTGTGGCCTCTTCTTATTAAATATGAACCACCGTGTCACCTCTTTGACGCCGTAGAGAACAGCTCCCCGGATGGACCGGTCTGTTTTCACCCTTCAGCACCTCTCATGCAGACGGTCAGCCTCCTCTCCTCTGTGCACCTGTACAAGTTGGAAAGATGCCGAGGGGACAGATTGACTTTCCTCAGCTTTTTTTTCTTCTACAAAGCAGAAGTGCTGTTGTACTTTTTCAACAAAGCACTCATGAGTTGCACACATTAAAGTGATATGGACCCCAAGGAGGTTTAGACCTCTCTTTCTTTCCACAGTCGGCTACACAATGCTCAGGGGAACGTTCTCCCTCCTCCCTCTCCTGTAGTCAACATTCATCTCCTTGACACTGAGGGAAAGTCAGAGAGATTGTTGCCTGCACCATGCTCTGAGGAGTTTTACCTTCTCCCTATAGACTGAAATTGTGTTTGGAAGAAAGCCTGATGCTCTCTGTCAATGAAAACAAATTCTTTTAATACATACAGTGAAATAAAGATTTTTTTATCCTTCTTATACCTAATCAGGTACAAAAATCTCATCTGTTTCTACAATCTTAAAAATGTAGGTTCGATCATAAAGGTTCGTCAATTTGTTGCCCCATGGGAATACTTAAATGCTCTATCATCCAAAGCCCCACTATTTTTTCTATTTTTATATTATCTTGTTAATGTTGTTAATGAGAAACTGAACATTTCTTAAAGTCCATTTTATATTAAAAGATGTATGTATATTTATGAGGTATTAGGAATATTTAGAAACATGATGAAATTAGTATCACTAAAATATCTTAATTTGCTATAGAAATCATTCTGAGTGGAGTTGAGCTGAATTGAGATGTTGAGTTGCATTGAGTTAAGTGAATTAGTGATTTGAGTACTTGAGCTGCATTGAGCTTTTTTAAATGAGTTGAGTTGAGCAGAGTTGTTTAACAAAATTGAGTTGAGTTGCTGAGCTGACTTTTTGAGCTGAGTTGAGTTGTTTAATAGAGTTGAATTAATGAGTTGAGGTGTTGAGCTGAGTTGAGTTGTTTAATAGAGTTGAATTAATGAGTTGAGGTGTTGAGCTGAGTTGAGTTGTTTGATAGAGTTGAACTGATGAGATGAGTTGTTGAGCTGAATCGAGTTGTTGAATAGAGTTGAATTGTTGAATAGAGTTGAATTAATGAGCTGAGGTGTTGAGCTGAGTTGAGTTGTTTGATAGAGTTGAACTGATGAGATGAGTTGTTGAGCTGAATTGAGTTGTTGAATAGAGTTGAATTGTTGAATAGAGTTGAATTGATGACATGAGCTGTTGAGCTGAGGTAAGTTGCTGAGTTGAGTTGTTGAATTGAGTTGTTGCATTGTTGAACCTAACTGAGTTGTTTCATAGAGTTGATCTGTTGAGGTTTTGAGTTGTTGAACTAAGTTGGGTTGTTGAGCTGAACTGAGTTGTTGAACTTAGCTGAGTTAAGTTGCTGAGCTGAGTTGAATTTTTTAACTGACGAGTTGTCGAGCTAAGCTTTTGAGTTCAGCTTTTGAGTTATTGAGTTGTTTAGAGTTTTTGAGATGTCTTGAGTTGAATTATTGCACTCTTGTTGATTTGTGTTGAGGTGAGATGTTGGGTTGAGTTGGATGTTGAAGTGGAAATGAATGAGAGGGTTGTTTTTATTAGAAAACAGCTGTTAAACAAAACAACCCTGTCCTTGCTACGCATCTGTTTGTGGCTTCTGCTGCCACTAGTTGTCCGTGTGATTGACTCACAATCATTCACCACTTATTGGACAACACAATCTTCTTCCATTCTTAAGATCTTCCCTCGTTGTGAAACTATGATGAATTATTTTGACCTCTGTTGCTTGCCAATATTTCTGGGTAGAGAAGAACTCTAATTGATTTATTTGGATAAATTCTGTCAATAGAAAGCACAGATGTAAGCATATACAGGCATGAGGCAGCCTTAGAAGCATTTTAAATAAGATTATTTTAGGTCTGGAGGTTATATTCTCTATTTGTCATCAGATTTTCGATAAACCAGATTTCTATTGTGAGATTTTGTATTTTGTCTATTGCATTACCTCAGTATTAGGCAGACTGTTTTCTCAGATTCCTTTTTGGAAATATGGTATTAATCTCTCTCTCTCTCTCTCTCTCTCTCTCTCTCTCTCTAACTCTCTCTCTCTCTCATTTGTGCAGGCCGAGCTTCTGTCACTTGGGGCTGCTGCCAACGTTACACAGGAAAACTGGGCAAAAAAAAAAAAAAAGAGACAAGATGTGCAAAAAATGAATGTTGAATCATATCAGCATGGTGTGAGAGCACACATGCACTATTAATAGCCCTGTGAGAGAAAGAAAGAGAGCGAGAGAGCGAGAGAGCGAGAGAGAGAGAGGGGCTAAAGGGAAGACTGCAGTCTGTGCTGAATGGATGGTAGATAAATGAGCTGTTTTTCCTCCACTAGTGAACAGCCTTTATTTTTAATCACTGCTGCTGGGTTCAGTGAGGTAACAAGACTAGATACACATCCTTAGTAAAATAAAATAAAATAATTATTAGTTTAATTTTAATTTTATATAATGAATATTTTTAGAATTTTTTTCTCTCTCTTTTGAGCATTTTTCCACATAAAAACCTGAACATTTTCACAGACTTGCTGTTAAAGCAGTAACACAGCCAAAAGGGAAATTTATCTTCCCGAAGCGTACTCAATCAGCCAACACAGTGAAAAAGTGAAAAAACTGATGAACGTTGCTTCTATTTTTAGCTACAGTATCTTACGTCATTATCTTTTTATAGATAAATGTATGGTCTACTTTATAAAAAGAATACAGGACTGTTTCTTTAGTGGTCTTCTGTGTATACTTGCCTAAAAATAGTGATGCTAAATATACAGTAGTGACATATAATAGAAATATATAATTGCATGTCATATACCATGTTTTTTTTTCCAAGGTAGCAGAACATTAGATTGATTGTCCTAGTTTTCTAATGTCTCTTGAATAATATATGATAATGTGCTAATAACCAGACTTACTGTATATCTGATGAAGGAGCAGTGTCCTGCATAAAACACTGAGAAATTATTTTATTAGCATGATAAGATATTAAGTTTTGAATATAGATGATTGAGTTGGTTGTCACACAGCATGTGGTTGGTTTATACAATTATTATTCCTTATGACAAACTTGCAAAGCATGAAAAAAAGGAAAGAATGTAGTAAGGTTTTAGACCACCGTGAGCTTCCTGAACAGCTTCAGTGCATCCTGGAAGTGTACTGGAGTGATAATCCCCCATAAGACATTCCCTGAGTTGGTGTTTTGATGATGGTGTTAGACAACATTCGGTCCAAAATATCCAAGATCTGTTGAGTGTGAAGGCCATAGCATACGATTTACATCATTGTCATTCTCATCAAACTATTCAGGAAGCCCTTGTGCCCTGTAGATGGGGGCGGAGTCATCCTGGAAGACACCACACCCATCACGATAGAAATGTTTTATCAATCAGAAGACTTTTGTATTGATTTGAAGTAACACTTTATCTCTAACTGGGCAAGTGGCTACAACCCATGTGAGCAAACCACAGCTTAACAGAGCCACTGATCTCAGAACACATAGCAGTTCAGCATTTCTGCAGCTCTACAGCTCTGTCCTTTGGCTCAGTTTGTGACTCACGGCTCATTTTAGCAGCTACCAAAAAAAAACAAAAACACACACTGCATGCTTGATTCATTTCCTCTAGTCAAGTCGATTCAGTATTGAATCACTTTCTCACTGCAAGCATTCAGAGACTAGTTCACTCAGACACTCTAGGACTCCTTGGTATAGTCCACACCCGAGCACGATGGCTGAGTTCTCACTTGCTTAAAGGTTGATTTTTTAATTTCTTGCTTGTACAAATAACCTGAAAGATATTTAGAACATGATATTAAAAATGAGTGGTTTAAGCCATGACCTCAGCATGAATGTACTAAGTGGCTGAAAAAAAAACAGTTTGGAAAACTGACTTCTGGTCTGGAAAGCTTGTTTGCGTTTGTATGCGCCTTCTTCATTCACTTTATAGACACTCTACGGGCCAACGTAGATCCATAGCTCCTTAAAAAATTATTCAAACGTCAAAGCAAACTATATAACCTTAATCTTAATAGATAATAATCTTACCTAATGCACCTTTAAAGAGCCATGGGGAAAACACACCAGGGTTCCGTTTGAATGGACTAAAAGGCGCATGTTTGCCTCGCACCTCCAGGGTTGGGGGTTCGATTCCCATCTCTGCACTGTGTGTGTGGAGTTTGCGTGTTCTCCCCGTGCTTCGGGGGTTTCCTCCGGGTACTCTGGTTTCCTCCCCCTGTCCAAAGACATGCGTTGTAGGCTGACTGGCACGTCCGTAGAGTGTGAATGTGTGTGCGATTGTGCCCTGCGATGCCCTGGGTTGGCATCTGTCCAAGGTGTCCCCTGCCTTGTCCCCCTAGTCCTCTGGGATAGTCTCCAGGCGTCCCGTGACCCTGTGTAGGATAAGCAGTCCATGGTATATCTTGCAACCGGAAAGAAGATAAGAACATGGATGACTCTAGCTTTATATTTTATCAGCATTTTTAACTGCACTCTATGGTGTAGATACGTGTATGTAGAAGGGCCATGTGACAACCCACCCCGTTCTCCCCTGGTATAGAAATCATATGAATTGCAGGTCTATAAAGAAACATGAATACACACCTGCATGGTTTGATGAAAAGGGAATAAACGTGTGTGTGTTTGTGTGTGTGTGTGTCTTAGTGGGCGGACCCTGGACTTGTGCGCTGAGACAGGTTTCTTCCTGTGATGTAGAGAGAGAGTGAGAGGGAGAGGGAGGGAGGGAGAGAGAGAGAGGCAGGCGCGCGCGCTTCTACAGGAGCGAACCGGAGGATTAGAATCCGTTGCGTATTTTCAGCCAGGGACAGGGCGATGACGGCGGACGGTATTGACGGCCTGGAGCGGTTTGACAGCCCCGGTAAAGGCAGGGGGCTGCGCGTGAACAGAGCATACCGGGTGGGCGAGCTGCTCTTCGTCTGCCCCGCGTACTCACACGTGCTGTCCGTGAGCGAGCGCGGCTACACGTGCGAGCACTGCTTCGCGAGGTGAGACTCCTGTATGCATGAACATGCATTAAGGATAAGATGTGTGTATTAAAGTTAAAGGATTCCCTGTGCATGCTCGGGCGTCAATGCGTTGCTGCGCTTTATATATTCACGCGCTTTTGCGCATGGACGCGCGTGTCACACAGCAGGCTGCGCGCGTGCATCATTACATCTAGTATTGTTTTTTTTATTATTATTATTTTTAGGATTAGTAGCATTATTATTATTATTGTTATTATATGCAACCATTTAAGGAGTGGGACATTTTTGTAGTCAGTAGTTCAGGATCATTCTTCCTTTCAGGTTAAAATAATTTAAAGTCTAGAGTGGTTATTGCACTCTACAGTCCTACCTACTCAACCCACTGCCCTGGAGAAATATAATACTTAACAAATCTTCATGCACAAGTTCCTTTCATGTTCTACTGCTGCTCAGGACTATCAGCAGAGTTTACCTTATCAATACCACCATGCAGCAGACTTTAGTTTTTGTAGTGTTTAGTGTTTACTGTATTTATTGTATAGTTTATTGTCTGTCACTGTGTTACTTATCCCCTGTTTTTTTTAATGTTAAGCAAAGCACCCTGATTGTAAGAGGAATGTCATTATATATCAGGCTGTAATGAGAGGAATAACAAGCCCTGACTTGGTTTGACTAAAGGCAAAGTAGCCTGTGCAGATCCTGTTCTGAACCCATGAGCATGTCTACACTTTACATTAAATATTTACAAGCCAGCAATTACGCTCAATTAGAGGCAGCTGCAGTGGAGTGTAGAGGTCTGGTTACACATGACCACAGTTGGGCATGGTCTAAGCTGAGCCGATCTCTATAAAGATATTTCTGGCTTGTGTTTCTGTGGCTCCTCCTTAGCTGAAGTTCTTCACTGCAGAGGCTGAGATTTGGATATATTACCTATTGTGAAGCAATATGTGGTTCTGTACGGCACAGTTTGCTCCTGGAAAGCTACAACATCCTCCAGAGTTGTGTCTTCTTGTGTTAGAGTGGAGAAATCACCGAACGTATATGGTGAACGTATATGACACCATATTCAATTCACGATATACAACCAATTGCAGCCCTAATTGGGTTTTATATATAAATCATATATATTCTACAATGGAATTCTCGATTCTGATTGGTCAGAAGGTGTCGCCAGGACAGATGAGTTTTCCGGGTTTCTCGATAACATGCGCTGTGTCTTATTAACTTCATGACAGAAAAAAAGAGAGGCTGGTGAGAAAACAGTTTATTGCTGCTATAATGTGAGAACAGGAACTAACCTGTTTTGTGGACATTCCACAACATTAAATGCAATTTTAAATGAATAAAAAACCAATGTGTCATTCTTTAATAAGTAAAAAAAAATGTTAGTGTTGGCAAACTTCTGTGGTAGAAGAAGAATAAAGCACTTCAGGACATGCTGTTAAAGAAAATAATCAACTTTAGGGTGGTGATAGTAACTCTATTTCCATATTATATCTCCTGATTGTTGATTATTTTCCTATAACAGCACATCAAGTGTTTTAATCCTTACCTGGTACATTAATGCAACATGTACGCATGACTTTTTCTTTCTCAACTGAATGTGCATGTTGTTGTTTTTTTTAATTATCTGCCAAAAAAGTTGGCTAGACGATTCAGGATTTCTGAATAGACTATTCAATGTCATTATATGCATATGTCATATCTTTATAGGTTATTTGCACAGTGTATTGTGGTGCATTGTGGGATTTCATGAGCACACTGTCAGACATAATTACCAAATGGCTGCATTCCCAAAATAGCTTGCTTTATAGTAAATAGGGTGTGAGAAAGGATCAGTAAATCAGTTGAGAAAGAAAATATAGGTCATGTGGACAAAATCAAATATCAGAAGAACAGTACTCGTATATTTTGCCTAACATCTCTTTTTAAGGTAAGCTTCATTTATCTGCAAAAAAAAAAAAAGGTTTAATTTTAGCCTCCTTGGAGTGTTGTGGTATCAAGGTGATAAGGACATTAAAACCTTAAGGCATTCTGTCCAAAAATTCACAAACGTCTTTCAGGACAGAGGCAGGTAGGGAGTCAGACCAAGGGCATGCGAGTGAAGAATTAGGACAAGCCCTTTCCTGGATGCTCACTTTCGAGGAGAAGAGAAGAAAGTGTCATGCATCCTGATTACTGCATTGCAGAGGCAACCTAATTTCCCCCCGTCTACTCCTGACTGCGCTGGACCGGAATAATAACAATACTGCACCGGTTTATATCTCAACCAAGCTAACGGTCCTGAACCACTCATCTGCTGTGTAGGGAGGATGTAGACTGCTCATGTTCACTAGTGGCAGGTTTTAATTACTTCCTCTTCATCTTGAAGCACATTCATAACAGCGTATAAATTTATTCATAACGACTATCTGTGACAAATTCATCCTTTTCAGTGCGCGATGTGTTTCCCAGTGCGGCAAGTCGTTCGGGGTTCACGTCATGTGCTACTGTTTTGCTTTGATTCTAGTCTTGTCTCCGCCCCTGTCCTATCCTCCATGTGTTTCCTGACTGTGTCCAGGTGTTAAGCTTTCTGTTTATTAGGGGTGTGACGTTACACACATGTCAAATTTCATACGATATCTATACGTGTTTCGATATGATTTTACATTTTTTTTACAGTTTCATGTTATCACTTACGTTATAGCAGCTATAAACGGTTGTTCCCTCCTTCTTTCTTCTTTCTATTCAAGTTAATATGACAAAAAAATAAATAAATAAACGCAGCTTGTTATGTTACTGAGAAGCAAAATAGTGTCCTGTAGATTTTCCCATGGCGAAGCAACTTTACACCGGACTGATACAAAGCACTGGCACTGGAGACTCCTTCCATAAATGTTAAATAAACATCGTTAAAACAAATCAAATCCATGGCGCGTCCAACATACAAGTCTTTGCATAAGTCGTTACTATAGAAGATGATAACGTATTAGAACGAGTGCGTTAATATAAGCCTGTGGATTGCCAGAGAAACTTAATCAACACCTTCAAACAATAAACGAATCGATGACATTTTCAGTCGCTTACGTGCATCCTGGTCATAACGTTCTTTGACTTCAAATGTGCACTGTCACTGAAAGGTCACGTCTAAAAATACCACAGAATGTTTCAAAGTCTCGGTTTTGCCGTGTGGTAATCAAGGCTATAAAATCAAACACACTCTCACACCCACAGAGCAGCAAATGTCTTTAACAGATGGGAAAGGTGAAAGGGAGCGCTATAGCTACATTTGATTAGACGAAATATCTGGCACACATCGATAGTCAATATTGTAACTGATCTAGGATCGGTTTTCAGGTATCACCTCCTAGTGAGCATCGCATTATTCAGGACAGAGGAGTTGATCCTTGCGGAAAGAAAACATATCCTCAGTGTGAATACAGTGAGCCAGAGTTTGCGATTTATTGCTCAGTGCTGCGTTACACTATAGGAACGTGCCGTACTTTTGTCTGCCGGTATGGTGTCAGCTCTTTCTAAATACGCCACTGGGTATTTTCATCCTGCAGTGCGATAAAGTGTGTTATTCTGGCCTCTGTGCAGACACACAGTACCATGTGGTGTAATACTGCACCAGACTAAGTGTGTGTCTGTGTGTGTGTGTGTGTGTGTGTGTGTGTGTGTGTGTGTGTGTGTGTGTGTGTCTGTCTTGGCAGCTGCCTCATGGCTGAATTGTGTGTGCGTACGCCATATGCTCTTGGCCTGATGACCATTGGTGTTGTTGCTGTGTGTATATGTGTGTGTATATGTGTGTGTGTGTGTGTGTGCGCGCGTGCACAACTCGTCTGTATAAAAATACATCTCATGTTTCTCCTGTAGGAAAGAGGGTCTTTCAAAATGTGGAAAATGCAAGAAAGCTTTCTACTGCAACGTGGAATGTCAGGTAAGAACTGTTGACAAGTAAACACCTTCGTAAACAAATCACAAAACAAATATTTGCAATAAGATTCCGGGTTATTGAAGGCTAAGACGAAATCATTGCGTCTCGTTTATCGTGCTGGATACGAAAGAATTTATTCGTAAATCGTTCGAGGGAGCATTTACGCAAGAAATGTGGTGTTTGTGAAAATACTGAGTTTGTGTATATTAACGTATAAGGAGTCTGAATAATGTGAGTCAATGGATCTTATTTTACCGATTAACAAGATTAAAATGGCAAAGACTATCCGTTCAATTACAACAAAAGTAATGGCACCCTATAAAAGGAGAAAGCGTTGTGTGCGTGTCTGTGGTAGCCGATTCGCTGCAATGGCTGAGCTGCGTTACTGGAAGATTTAGGAGATACTGCATTTAGGAGGCGCTCTTTCACTGTTTAATCGCCATTTTGTTGTTTTCAGCTCACTGTGAGCTTTGCCTTTTATGGACATTTGTGGATTTCAGTAAATTCAAATCACCCACACTGATTGAGTTTTTATCAACTTATGTACATGAGTATGAAGAAATTCAACATTATTCAACTTTCAAAACCCTAACCCTAACTCTAACCCGAACTTTTTGTTTGATTTGGCGTGCGAGAAAAATCCCCCAAAAGATTGCTAAATAAGGCCCATAGTGTGTGTATGAGCATGAAATCAGAAATGAGTGTGTGCTTATTAAAACCCTAATAACCTGACTTTCACCTCTCACCTTATGATTCAGAGTCTTTCCAACTCATTATCACTAGCTATATTCGTCTTAATATGTTCCAGGGCCAACTATTGTTTGCTAATGCTAATATGATAATGCTTTCATGTGCTGTTAGACCGATGCATACGGGAGAAGCCGATTTTCCTTTCCAGGGTCTGTTTGATCAAAGAATGTCCTCTCACAAGTTTATGATAGGATTTTTCATTGTTTCATATTACATAAATGCATCTTGTTTTAATTTAGGAAGGATTAATTATCTTACAATATACTATCTCATATTATGCAGAGAATCCTGAAGTAGTTTCTAAGCAATTGTCATGTCTGTTACCAAGCAACGTGTTGATGTTGCAAACATGGAAGTGTGTTTTAATTTAATTTAGCCTTGGTTTAAAAAAAAAAAAAAAGGTGAAATAATATTATGAGGGTTTTATCAGTATTAATACACTTCAAAGAAGATGTCTAGTGTATTTTTGATGTGCTTTAAGATCACTAACTAGGTAATAAGTTAAAATCGATGGACCGTATGGACGTGTGCTTTTTTTTTTTTTTTTTTTTCTCAGAGAGGCGACTGGGCGATGCACAAGCTGGAATGCTCGGCGATGTGTTCGTTCGGGGAGAGCTGGTGTCCGTCAGAGACCGTCCGTCTGGCGGCTCGGGTAATCACCCGCATGGTGAGTGATCTAAGCTTTACGTAGGACTGCGTAAGCCGGAGAAAGGACAGAATGTTGGACAGCCTGATGGCCGGAAGCCGCACATACGCAGCAGGAATACGAAGTTATTCCAGGCTTGGTGTGTCCAGCAGGCTGTGCGCCAAAGCTAGTGTTAATTGATACTGTGGAACTTAAAGGTTACGGGATGCAGCAGAAGGGATTCACACCATTAGTGAGTGACACAGAGAGGAAGAGACCGAGAGATGATCCTTGTTGTCAGCAAGATAGCAAGCACATAGTTGGTAGTTATAAATGTTTTGCTAACACGTTTTACAAGACATCAGTGAGTGTTTAGCAATTTCGGAATGTCATGTGATCATAATTCGTTAGACAAAAGTGACTTTTTTTTTTTTTTTTTTTTTTTTTTTAGTGCAGGGAGGCAAAATAATTGTCCAGCGTAATGACAGGTACATGCTACAGATATACTAAATAGACATTATTCGACTTATTATTCGACTTTATTTTTCTTTAATTACGATGTAAAATTGGCCGTGTACTCCTTTAATTCTGTAAAAGCTCCCGAATACCTTATAAACTATTATATCACTATTATTAAATGTTACTGCTGTTCATATTTATCTTCATAAAGTATTTTATCTTATGCCCCACCATATGTTTGGTTGGAATGTGTTGATTAATTTTCTATAACAGCAGCTCGGACAGTAGTGCCAGCCGTAATTTAAATGACACTGTGTAGTAATGCACTTGTTCTAATACTGTATCGTTTCTATAGTAACAGCTCTATAGTGGACACGCCACATAAACAGATAAAAAAAAGTATGATTTTTTTTTTTTTTTTTTTGATATGGTGAAGTTTTCTGTAAGGAGATGCTTATTTAACAATTTTGGAAGGAGTCTCCAGTGTCAGCGCTTTGTAGCTGTAAAGCTGTCAATTGAAGTGCGATATTTCTGTGTAACGTGATGTTTTTTCTTTCTCTCTGTTCATGCAGAAAGTTCAGAAAGAGAAGAGCGCATCAGAGAAACTGCTCCTGTTAAGTGATCTGGAGGCCAGTAAGTATCATTCATCGCTTTGATCATTTTTTCTTCCTGTCTAATTCGTATTCAGTATTCAGTTCTATTTAATATTACATTCCACTCGACATTCTACGCAACGTTCCACTCAACATTCCATGCAGCATTTCATTCCATTCGGCATTCTGTTCAATTCTGTTGAACATCCCATTCAGCATTCAATTCTATTCAACATTCCAATCCATTCCATTCTATTAAGCACTCGATGTAATTCCATCAGATTCCATTTCATTCAATACGCCATTCCATTCAGCATTCCATTCAGTTCTGTTGAACGTACCAATCCAATCCATTCCAATCCATTACATTCCATTCAGCATTCAATTCTATTCAACAATTCATTCCATTCAGCATTCCATTCAACATTCCATTAAGTATTCCTTTCAACATTCCATTCAGCATTCCATTCGGTTCTGTTCAACGTACCAATCCATTCCATTCCATTCAGCATTCAATTCTATTCAACAATTCATTCCATTCAGCATTCCATTCAACATTCCATTAAGTATTCCTTTCAACATTCCATTCAGCATTCCATTCAGTTCTGTTCAACGTACCAATCTATTACATTCCATTCAGCATTCAATTCTATTCAACAATTCATCCCATTCAGCATTCCATTCAACATTCCATTCAACATTCCATTCAACATTCCATTCAGCATTCCATTAAGCATTCCTTTCAACATTCCATTCAGCATTCAATTATATTCAATATTCAATTCATTCTGTTAAGGATTCCATTTCATTAAACAGTCCATTCAGCATTCAGTTCTATTCAACACTCCATTCCATTTAGTTCTAAATTCCATTCTATTCCATTCAGTTCAACACTATATTCATTTACACAAACCGTTTCTATCTTAAGCTCCAATTCCTCATGTTAATTACATCCCATGCCATTCCATTTCCACATTTTCTCCTTCCTCGGATTTCACTACATACAAAGAGAAAACACACAGCGATCACTGCTTATTTTTTTTTTTTCCCTCCTCACACTGCATGAACATATATGAAACAGATTCAGGAATGTAGACGGAGGCAGAACTGTAGCTGTGGTAAAAGTGGAGAAGGAACTGCTACTTCCTGTGAGATGGGATCTGGGAGACGGCGTGTACTGTTCTGTTGCTGCTGTGTCCCAACATTTCTGCAACGTCTGCAGTTTCTTCAAACCGTAATCATAAGCACAATCTCGTCCCCTCTCTCTGACTCTCTCTCTCTATCACTCTCTCAGACCTGGATAAGTTGGATAATGAGAAAAGGGAGATGAATGAGGCAGACATAGCCGAACTGCATCACTTCTACTCCAAACATCTGGACTTCCCTGATCACCAGGCTCTGCTTACTCTGTTTGCTCAGGTACACATCTGGCTGGTTTCACCTACTCAATTGTGCATTCTCTTTCTCTTTCTCTTTCTCTTGCTCTTGCTCTTGGTCTTGCTCTTGGTCTTGCCATCACACTTGAGCTAGCTGTAGCTTCAGAAATAGACCTGGATGTTCAAAATCGCAGGAGAATCAGCTGGAAAGGTGGAGATGACAAACCTAAAGCACAAAATGTTCTCATGGCTGTCTCCTGTTTCTCTTTCTCTCTCTATCTCTCTCTCTCACACACACAAACGCACACACACATATACAGGTGCACTGTAACGGTTTCACAGTGGAGGACGAGGAGCTCTCTCACATCGGATCAGCGGTGTTTCCAGAGTAAGAAGATGAACTCTTTAGCCGTTTGAACTGACCATTACGTATAATGAACGTGTCACCGTGCATTTCATCTCTTTTCATCATTCCGTTATTTCATCACTCGCTTCATTTCTCCCTGCCAGTGTTGCTCTGATGAATCACAGCTGCTGCCCCAACGTCATCGTCACCTACAGAGGAACCTCAGCAGAGGTGCGAGCTGTGAAGGACATCAGCCCTGGAGAGGAGGTGAGACCGCAGCCAGCTCATTCAGGTCAAAGGTCAGGGTGAAAAAAACCTTTCAGCTGTGTAACAAACCCGAGGTCCTGGGAAATCTGAAGTTCTCTGTAATAGTCAGGGGCAAAACTGTGTGTTAGTACACTCATAATTAAGGGTTCCTCAAGGGTTCTTTGAATATCTAAGGGTGTATAGCTTCCCAAAGAGCCTCTACTTCAAATCCTATCTAATAGGGAATAGCAAAACACTCTGCTATAGGGTTCTGCCCCAAAGGGACAAGTTAAATGTCTGGAAAAAATATGGATGTTAAAGCCTATGTATTTTTTTTTTTTAAACACCTAGACCACTATGTGTACTCAGATTAATTCCCCTGAAAGATTTAATATTTTAAAAAATTATCTAAAGGTCATGAGTGCAATTCCTAAAGTGGTAGAATGACGCTCAATTGTTCATCTCAAATGCTTCTAATGAAATAATTTGAATCTTAAACAAAAAGTGATTTTATTTTTTTTCCCCTATAATGCTTGTATTGTTGATTTTAAAGACAAAGATAATATATATTGGGTCTTTAAAATAAAAGTTAGAAATGTATTGCTATGATATAAATGAGGCCAATAAGGCATGCGCTACTAAGTTATGAACAGAACATTAGCGACATTGTTTCTGTGTGTGTGTGTGTGTGTGTGTGTGTGTGTGTGTGTGTGTGTGTGTGTGTGTGCAGATATACACCAGCTACATCGACTTGCTTTACCCAACAGAAGACAGAATGGAGAGACTCAGGGACTCGTACTACTTCACCTGCGACTGCAAAGAATGTAAAACCAAATCCAAGGTGTGTGTGTGTGTGTGTGTGTGTGTGTGTAATGTGTTTATTTAAACCATAGTCATGATTTACTTAAAAAAAAACAGCTCAGTAATTATGTACTTAGCATGATAATTCCTTCTTTATTTAAACGCCTCTGGTGATTTAGCTGGACTCTTGTGTGCGCTCGTGTGTGTGTGTGTGTGTGTGTGTGTGTGCGCACGCTCGTGTGTGTGCGTGTGATATAGGACAAGGTAAAACTGAAGCTGAGAAAGGTGAACGGTGATGAACCGCGCTCAGAGGAGATCAGGGAAATGCTTCGCTACGCACGAAATGCCATCGAAGAATTCCGCAGAGCCAAACAGGACAAAAATATCCTTTTGTTTTCATCCCAAATTACATCTCAACACTTTATACAATTTCAGTTTAGATGTGAAAAACATTCATATTTTAGATTGTGTTGTATATTGTAAAGAAAAAGACCTAAAAAATGAGTGGAATTCAGTAAAAGTCTATGGAGGGTGCACTTACTTTTGGAAGGAAGGACATTATATACATATATATATGCTGATATAGTTCTTGAGGCACCAGGTGTGTGTGCGCACATGTGTGTATGTGTGTGTGTGTGTGTGTGTGTTGTATCTCCTTGACTCCTGAGCACCTCCTGCAGAGCTGCTGGAGTTATGTGAGCTCAGCATGGAAAAAATGGGCTCCATCTTTGAGGACTCCAACGTCTACATGCTGCATATGATGTACCAGGCCATGGGAGTGTGTATGTACATGGAAGATTACGACGGCGCCGTGAGCTATGGAGAGAAAGTCATAAAGCCGTTCAGGTTGGTGTTAAAAAACACACACACACACACAGACGCAAGTATAGGTGAAAATGCAGTCAAACAGGCTTTCATTATATACATGAAATACACACAATTATTATTTTAGATTTTAATCATAATCACAATTTCAGGATTTGCTAAAGTTTGCTAATTGGCTAGTGTGCACCAAGGCTGGGTGATATGATGATATAATATTGATATTGTGATAAATTATGTCATGGTATGCATTGCTGAGATATTGTGGAATATACGTTTTTTTTTTTTAATAATTGCAACTGAACTGAATTTTAAATGCTTGATATGTTAATGGTATTTTATCATTCATATATATATATATATATATATATATATATTATTTTTATTTTTTTGTTTTGTTATATTTCCCACCACTACAAAATGTAAATATAAATAATAAAAAATATAAATAATAAAAAATTTATTAAATTAGAAACCTTTTCAAATAAAAAATAAATGCATATCAAATAAGTTATTATAAATAGCAGTAGACAGTACAAAACTAAATAATATCAATATTTGGTATAGCCACTTATTTATTTTTATTTATTTATTTATTTATTTATGTCTGGAAAGTCATAATTTGGACATCCATAGTTTGGACATTTTTCCCCGAATCAGTACTGCAGAAAACATAAAATAAACATTTAAAGCAGAATTGAAAAAAAAAAAATTAGTAGATGACTGTACTATGGAAAAATGCATGTTTACAACATTACAAATAAAGTTTTGATTGCTAAATTAGTTCAATCAGTTGTCATCCGAAGTCACATAATGATTTGAACCTGAAAACACCATCCCCATGAAGCATGGTGGTGGTAGCGTTGAGTCTAACTTTACCCTTGGCCTCTTGGTGGCCTGTGATCTTGACTTGTCTGTGTAATAATTTTTCCTGTAATAAAAGCTGCTTACACACATCAGGAGTTAAACGTGACGGTATGTTCTGTGCAGGCAGTTGTATCCAGCCTACTCCCTGAACGTTGCCTCTATGTATCTGAAGCTGGGGCGACTCTACATGGCTCTGGACCGATCGGCTGCAGGATCCACAGCGCTCAAAAAGGTAGTGTACTCAGTTAGCAGGGATTAAAGGAAACACTAGCTGGTTTTGTTTTTATATGAATTTTAAATTTTCATGTCTTTCCAATGAATATTTTATTCTCTACTGCTTCTTTAATTGTATCTAAAAAGTTACATACTGCAGCTTTAAGTTCAGTTTTTTTTAGTTTGTTGTCTTTGTATGGGTTTTTTTTGTTTTCAGGCTTTGGCCATTATGGAGGTTGTTCATGGAAAGGACCATGTCTATGTAAAGGAACTGCAGAAAGAGATCAGCGCGCACCAAAAATAAACGCACCCGCTAAAACGAAACCTCTTTGTTACAATAATGTATTCAGCGATGTGAATCAAAGAGCTGAAATTTTTTATTTTCATTTATCCTCTAGATTTCATCTCTAGACTCAAAGTTCAATTCTAAAAATTGACTACTCCTAGCCAGGGGGTGGAAAGAGTACTGAAATACTTCATACTCGAGTAAAAGAGTAGCTTGTTTAATAATACTCAGAGGTAGTGAGTGTTTTTTTGTTTTTTTTTTTTTAAATTGTGACTGTCTTTCTCCCTTATCACACTAACTAATCTTGTTAGCATAAAACCAAAACTTAGCTCTATATGTTTCTTCAAATAAGAGGCTGATTCCTTATTCTTGAACGGGCCTTGGAAGGCAAACTGGGCATGACACGAGACCACTACTGCCCTTCTTGGTCTTGATTTTGAAACGATTTTGGACGTTCTGTTGTTTTGGCGTCCTCCACATCTGCCCCAACGACCTGTATGATTATTAGCCGTTTCCTATGCAATTTGATATGCTTGGCAAGGGAGAATAAACAGTCGAATTGCCATCAGCGGAGTCCGAACAATTATTAAGGAGAGGGAAATAACAAGTAGCAAGCACACTTGAGGCAAAGTATTGTTACACAGCACTTAAAATGTACACTCTTTCTAAACTACTTAATAATAATGTACAATTCCTGAGGAAAGAAAAACCCAGTTAAAGTAATGGGAGTATTTGTAATTCATTACTTTACTGCTCCTAACACACCTGATCCAACTTATGAAAGGCTGAATAATTAGCTGATGAGGTTTGTAAAGAGCAGGAAACACACTATAGTTTCCAGGATCGGAGTTGAGAACCTTCTCTCGAGTATTTATGACTCTGTAAAATTCATTTATTCAGAGAGTTGTCTTTTTGTACAGTGTATCAAATCATCAGAACAAAATGACATGTTTATTTTGGACTGTTCGTGTCATGGAAAGGTTGTGTATTTACGCATAGTGAGATTGTTGTGAACAAAATCAGACAATAAACGAATTCAAGACTAGACGATAATAAGCTGGGATTAATCTTTCCACATCGTAACCCCTCTGATTATCACACAATCCTGTCGTAAAAACCGTCTGAGAGCCAGGATCAGTGTTCAGGTCTAATTTCTTATAGCTAACCTGAAAGTGTGTGCTGTTTTCATGTAGTGTTGGGGGTTTTTGTGGACTAAAGGATGATCAAGGACAGAAATTCTGGTGAATCTGTCATAATTTCTGGTGTCTCATCCATTTCCAGCACCAGTTTGGATTATATTTGGCTTTGAATTCCAACAAACGCAATTATAAACAATAGCTGCGTTCATTTTCCCGCAGTTTCTCTGACATTTGACATTTACGTTAAGATTATCTCAACTTTATTCAAATTAAGTTTAACAAAATAAAGCAACGAATCCATATGATTGGCTCCATCCTGTGCTGTGTGTGGTCCGACGTTACGTTAGTTCCCCACTCACAACTTTAGTTCCTACCTGCAATTACTTCGCACAAAAATGGAAGAAAATCCTATAAGCATGGTTTAATTTTATCCTGTCATATACGACGTCTCGATAAACAAAGAAAAATAAAGCTTGGAAAGGAGTAGCAGAGATTGTTTGGTGCCTCTGGTGAATGTACTTAGCTAGCTACAGCTAGCTTGTTTGGCGGATCTGAGAACGATGCTAGTACGAATCTGAGCATGTAACATGTAAATGTTACACAGATTAGTGTTATTAAATTTGTCTTTAACTAGTTAGCTTTAGAAGGTATTTATAGCTAGTTATGTTCTCATTGGAAACTACAAAAAACGCACAAGATTAGCAGTCGCTACATTCCCACGAGAGACAAACTACAAACAACAAGCAACGTGAGCTATTTGTCGGTTATTAGTGTGAACTTGGGTTTACTGTACACTCTTTACTGAAGTATGTACGTAGTATCTGGATTTTCGTAGTAACGACTCAAATCTCAATATTTTTGCACTAAACCAATGAAGATAGTTTATGATGTTCTACGACAACATCTAGCAGTATACCACATTTTACTAAATTCTCCAGCGTGAACAGACTATTCATACTACTCATATTATTCATACTACTCATATTATTCATACTACTCATACTACTCAAAAAAAAACATCGTGCAAACTGCATACCTAAATCATTGTCAGCTGAAATAGTCCTTTAAATGAGGTACGTAGCAACCACAGCTCTTCTTTATATACATACACTTCCTGTTTTAAAAAAAGCTATAAAAATATTCGTCATCTTAATTTTTACTGGTCGAAGACTTTTGCTTTCTGTCTTATTCCATATCTCAGAGTTCATCCTGCTAATGTACCTCAAATTATTTTATTTATTCACATTATTAATAAAAACACCTAATTTTTTTTATGGGTGATGATAATATGTAAAGAATTCCTCATACTCTTTAATAAAAAAAAAAAAAAAAGCATTCTTTTCTATGAAATGAGGCTCAGCTGCTGTGGTCAGATTTTTTTTTTTTAATTTTTGTTTTTTTTTTTTTCCCGGACCCTGAATAGATTTAATGATTTAGGAATGATTTAGGAATTAAGATTTTTTTCTTAGCCTTTTTTTTTTTTTTTTTTTTTTTTTAAGACTTTTATATATTTTTTTGTCTTTTTTGTGATTTTCAATTATTCATTAAAACATAAATGCTTTCAGATATCTTCCACCCATGTATTCAGATTATATTTTTTCTTCTGAAAATTAAAATGATTTCTCTGTATAAAGGGACAATAACATTCAAAACATCGTCACATATTTTCAGAAAGTTAAGCCCTCACAGATTTTGGAATTTTATGAAATAAAATGAAGAAATAAAACAAAGAAAGAAACAAACAAAAATATTTACATGATTACTACAGCCACATAGTCCAGAAACAATAAAATTGAAATTAAAAATTAGATTTTTTTTTTTTTTTTTTTTTGCATTTATAAATCCAAGAAAATTTGTTCAAAGCTAAACTGTAAATCTGGGCTCTTGTTTTTCCTTTGTCCATTTGTTTAGAAAAATGCTATGAAACCCTGAAATGCAAATAAATGTGACTATAGTGAATAACGCCACTGTGCTTGTGAATAATTTCATGTTATTGTCATGTTATCTTAAATATCTAAAAGAAGACACACATTTATTTCCACTGTATGTTAGCAGCTAATGTTATTTTGGGGAAAAAAAAAAAAAAAGCTGTCATTATTTTCTGTTTTAAGTCTTCATACAATTCATCACTTTTACTCTTAACCACTGGTGGAGATTTCGAGCCTGTTTTAAAAAATTCAATCAAGTAAAAACTAAATCATCAGAACAAAACAATTTATTTAAATGGGGCTCAATTCAATGAATTAACCTTCTAACATGGGTGGAAACTTTTGAGCTTGCTAACAAACACTGGCCATTTTATAATTTTAAAATTTAACTCTAGGTTTGACATGTTGTGTGTTCTGAGATGCTTTTCTGCACACCACGGTTGTAAAGAGTGATTATTTTAGTTACTGTAGCCTTCCCATCACCCAGAAACCAAAGGAAATGCATTTTATTTCATTCAACTACACCTATAAAACTATATGGTTGTATGTATACAGATTAATGTTGAGTGCAAAAGTTTGTACACCTTGGTTTCTGGGCAAAGAAAGGAAAATATGTAGCTTTATTGTACAGTTTATCTACAAAACAAAATTTTCATTTAATACTTAATTTAAACTGAAGGTCACTCTTTTACAGTAGTCTTTATTAGCAATATATATTCAGACTTTGGACAAGACTGAGAAAATAATGCTTTATTGTATAATAGGCAAGTATGACAGTTCTGAAAAAAAAAAAGTTTTCATTTTGGAAAAAAAAAAGCATAAACAAAATATATGTACATAATTAAGTAGAAATTTGGAAATAATAGTAATTTGGTAATTAATAACAAGTAGGAATGAGCGAGAAAATAAAAAAAGATACCTGCAGAGAGAGACTGGACTGCAACGTAGCAAAAATACTGTCACTGTAGAAACATTAGCAAAGACACACATATTACGTATAAAAGAGCTAACAGAAGCTTATGTTTTCCATGTGTATACTTATATACATGTAAAAATATATATATAAAAAAACATGCATAGTTTTCTGTTTTATGGTATTTAATAGTACCAAGTCGTATCAGATTTTAGAACATTCATATCGAAGTAAGCTAATAGAATTTTACACAGCTTAGTTGCATCAATTTCTTTTAGCATATTATAAAATTATTACTAAACACGTATCTGAAATATAGTGACTCAGAAGCACTGAATGACCCAATAATTGGTTCTAAAACATTTAGAACTGAGTTTCAGTTTGGAAGTGAAATGTAGAGTAGAATAGAGTAGAATAGAGTAGAATAAAGTGGGTCGCTCCAGATCTTCTCTATGTTCAGTAAGGCACTAATATACTGGCTTAGGGCACTTCACTAGTGCACTGCAAAGGGAACATATTGGAAATGTGGCTCAATTTCCCTACACAGGATATGTACAGCAATGAAACGAAACAAAACGACACAAAACACAAGAAAAGAAAATTTTAAAAAAAAAAACAATGCACTGAAGTGCTAGCATATGATCATTTGAATACGATTCAGAAACCTGAACACGTTCTTAGAGCTCACAACGCACAAAAGCTGAAGCCTCACAATGAAAGATTCAAATATATATACATGCACAACACCATGGCTTCTATAATATAGTCCAATCATACATTAATGCAGCCTTAAATTATTACTGTACAATGAGGCCTACTTAACATTACTATGTTATGTGTTATGGATTCCAATCTGTTTTTTCAAAAATGTCACGGTGTCAGTTAGGCATGTGTCGATAATCAGCTGTGGAATAAATCTCAAATATTTAACATTGTGCGTGACAGATGAGTGACGTATTAAAGGATGGTCCCACTGTTATGCAACATGCATGGGGGGGGACATTTATTTATTTTTGCTGCCATAATTTGGTTCCATTTATGCCTTCAGAATGAAGCTGCAAATCAATCCAAAGTTTATCCTGATGGGCGTGGTGTCTTCCAGGATGACTCCGCCCACATCCACAGGGCATCCTTTTGTGAAAATATAAAATCGGCCATAGCCAACGTCACAAACAACAAAAAAATGTGTTGCTTTTGAACACAATAACTTCAAAATAAACAACATAAACATAAATGAAACCGAATTAGCTTAGAATCATCTGCACACCGAGCTAACAAAAGACTTAAGAAATGTACATAATTGTTGCAATATAATGAAAAAAGGTTTTCGCCCGTGTATAAAAACCTAACGACCTAAAGAGAGACGACAAGGAAAATAATAAATAAAAAAATATAATAAAAAAATTAAATATCAAAATGCGCTCGTGAAAATTGATATGTACAGGTTTTTTAAAAATTTTTATTTATTTATTTTTTTAAGATATACTGTATTCTCCGGACTATATGTTGCTGCGAAGAGACGACATCAACGGTATCATTTTATAACAGAAGCCTTAATTCTTCATGTTAGTTAAATGTCGAGATGTTATTTAAATGACTTTGAATTAACATTACACAACAGCCGTAATCTTTAATACGCAGACAGTTGTATGCATATGTTTGGGTTTATTTTGTTGATTTTTAAAGTGAAAAGTAGTAAACACAACCTCTGCAGCAAAGTATTTTAAAAAATAAAATATTATTTTTTTTCTGCAAATGTTACTGCAGTATAAAGTAAATGAGAAGGGTGTCCAAACTTATGCACATGCCACAATTTAAATTTTTAGGTTCACCAAATGTAAAGTAACTATGCATTCACATAACAAAAAAAAATATATATATATATTTTTTTTTAAATAGGAGGTTGTGTTTATTTCTTTTCATGTCAAAATTCAACAAAATATGTAATCTGGCCAGGGGTGCCCAAACTTTTGTAGAAAAGTATCTGTATAAAAAGTACAAAGTGTTGTTCTTGAATAAATAAAATTATTGTTAGCATTGCAAACTGGTGTGGTATAAGAGGAATAAAACTCTTCCGGATGTGCTGTTATTGATAAATAATCACCTCCACGATGGTAACAGTATCACTGCGTTGTTGATTAGTTTCCTATAACAGCACACCCTCAAGTGTTTTATTCCTTACTTCATATATTAATGCAAATTCTCTAGGCAGATGGAATTTCTCTTGAGGTGTGTTATGTACGGCAGTGTAACTTACAGCCTGGAAAATACAGTATGGAAGTAAAAAAAAAAAAAAAAAAATACACTTTACATATTTATGGAAGCCATACCTCTCATAATTTCATTTCGAGAAATTCACCTAATGAACAAAATTTATGACCTCCATATGAATTCACGTTTACAGAAGGTGTAGCTACAAGAATGAGAAGACTTCAGCTGTGTTTTTAGAAATTATAACGGAGAGGTGCTGTCCTCCAAGACAAAACAAACAAAACAAAAAATATTGAAAAATATGAATAATCAGGCATTTCTCCACTCATTTACTGAGGATAGGATATTGTGTTTGGTCCTTTTTCCAGAGATGAGTAGAGATGTTTCAGCCCGAGAAGAGATGTTTCATGCCCTTAAGTTAAAGGCAACACACACACACACACACACACACACACACACACACACACAGTCTGACTCAGATGAGTCTGGTGTTCTTCAAAAACTGGATCAAAACCTGATACACAAACTTGTACTGCGCGACGGTCTGAACCATCAACATCCTCTGCTGTCTCAAGTGATTTAGCATCACTGGGACCTCCACCCTCTGAAAGAAAGAAAGAGAGAGAGAGAGAATTAGTGAGAATTAGTGATCATACTAATAAAGATATTACTGGGAGAAAACTGACAGACTACAGAGTTAGCAAGACAGTTTATCTAGAACTGCCGTAATATTTTATTGCCATAAAATAAAACACTCTTCTTTACTACGTCCAGCTTTTGCCCTCATTTTAGTCCTTTTGGTGGTTTTAAATGTAAACATGCATACATGTTTAAGGAGTCTCCAGTGCCAGGGCTTTATAAGGATCAGTACGTTTTCCACCATGGGAAAGTCTTCATGACAGAGGAGTTTACACGTTGTGATTTTTCTGTAACATGACAAGCTGCATTTTTTTGTTTGTTTGTTTTATTAAATCCAAAAGAAACAAAAAAGAGAGGCTGGTGAGGGAACGAATGTTTATAGCTGCTATAACGTAAATGATACCAGGAACTAACTTGTTTCACAGATTTCACAGTTTCCAAGACATTAAACATAACAATAAAAGGATAAAAAAAAGACATTTTGTGTAATAAATATGGCACATTGCTCTGGTAAACGAGAACTTGCTGTTATTAGAAAATCATCAACAATGAGGTGGTTATTGATTATTTTCCTATAACAACATGTCCCCAAGTGTTTTATTCCTTACTGAATGAACCTCACTTAAGCTGATAAAATAATAAAACAATCTTTTTAAGAAGTGATTCAACCAAGCACAAAAGATTGAAGATGATCTGGTAGAGAGAGTGTTGCGAGTGATGCTCGCTCGACCGTGTCACCATCATTGAGAAGACAGGGCCGCGTCTCAAACCTCAGTGTGGTGGTTATTACCTCGTTGTGCTCCAGGCAGCTGATCATGAGCTCGGTGAGAATAACGACTCCGGTGCGTCCGACTCCGGCGCTGCAGTGAATCACAACCGGAGGCTTGGGGTTCTTCGAGGCGTCCAACATGCTGTTAGTGTGTCGACGCACAGACTGGATCTCCTCCAGGTATGCTAGAGCAGGGAAAGTGTGAACACTGCTCAGAAGAAGGAACTGGGAAACAACTCTACCATGAAGGACAAATTCACAATTCTGTGCATTTTGGTATTTCAGAAATGATAAGTTCTACTACGTAAAGAACTACACGTGGCAGGTGTTAAGAAGGAAATCGATTATGGTTTACTCACCGAGGAAGCCCTGGACATATTCGGGGCAGCCGTGCTCGGGCCAGTCGGTGTACTGCAGGTGCCACACGGTCCGTTCCTGACCAGACAGCAGGTGCTTGACCTTTAACCCCGTCGTTGCATAGCAACCTGAGTCTGTACGGAATTTGGTGGTGACCTTGAACTTGCCGTGGGTGGCCGAGTTGTGTTTGGAGCCGAGTTTCGGCCAGTACCTGTGACTCTTAGACCGACCTCCTTCCTGCAAAGACATGAAAAGTTCTCCATTTACATTATACACAATATTTAATACGTAAGAAATGTTATTAAAATATTAACTAATAAAATGCTTGGTGTCGAAAGTCCCAACTAAATACAAATTTACACTCAGTGCCTGTACCTCCTCAGCCGTAACCATGGCGATGACATTGACCCCTTGCTCCCAGACCATCTGCCAGAAATCGTGGCAAGTGTTGGGAAGAGGGCCCTGCGTCGCAATATAATGCCACTCCTCCCCTCTGATCACCATCTGCATGAACACACATATGCAAAGACAGAGAAACACCCAGGAGGATGATGTTTAAAATCTTTATCTTCCACTAGAGGGCAGCAGCATCAGCTAAAACACATCCTGCTGCATCGCCAGCAAAACCAAATACAACCTACTCAGTTGTGAGTGTAGGTATGGGTCTGATATCGGCCTGAACTGCTAGAGCTGGTATCTGATTAGATTTGATATATTTCCTGAACTGATCCACTGTTACAAATGGCATGAGTGAGTGGAAGTTTAACCCACAACTTGTATCTTGACTGTGTTCATTAATGAAAAATAATAATAAAAAAAAACACCCCTAAAAAACTAAAAAACAAATAAACAAACAAACAAAAAAACCAAAACAAAACCCAAAATAAATAAATAACATAAATCAACAATAGCCGATCAAACAAACAAACAACAAATAAATAAATCTAACATTTTTGAACAAATAAAACAAATTAATAATTTTAAAAATTTTATTTTTAAATTAAAAAAATTTATTTAAAATTTTTAGCACATTTACTAGGCAATATGTACTCTTGTATATTAAAGTGAATGAATCTGAAACTGAATATATCTTCATTTGTGGAGAATCTATTAACATTTTGTCTGGATACAATCTTTCACTTTACACTGCGGAGAAAAAGGAGGGCTAGTATGATGTCATCAGATATCTAATACATCTAAAATGAATATATTCAATTTAAAAAAAAAAATGCACATCACGAATATCCTCTGTCTGGAAAAAAAATACAATAACAGCAGAACTAAAAGTTCTAAATTACGTTTGGCACGCAGCAGCAGATCTGAAGCTAAAGACGGAACAGGGCTCTCGGAGGACATTTGGAACGGCACCGTGTAATTCCAGCGCTTCGAGAGGCTTTAGACATTCCATGGAGATTTGCCTGTTTTATTTTTAAAACTCCTAGAGTTTGTTTATTTGTTTTTCCGAGGCTGCTTCTTAGCTCTGTGGTTTGAAAAGTCGTCAGTCTACATCGGATACTGCACGATGACGTGGAACTCACCTTGATGTGGGAGGCGTTAATGTAGCCCGTGTTGTTCTCTTTGTTTGGTACCAGCTCTACACGGTTCTCCTCATACGGAACCACGTCACGGAACCGGTTCCTCTCGGTGTTATCGGGCAGTGTGGCTGTGGCGAGGTTACACTCGGGTCTTTTTTTAGGGATCTGCTCGTATTCGGCGAAGAGCCGCTCCTCTTCCAACCTCAGCTCCAGATGCTTACACTGACACACACACATACACACACAGGTTAGATTGTATGCTGCTTTACTTTTAAGTAGGTAACTTCGTATATATAAAAAAATTTGCAAATATCGGAAATATCTAAAAAAATAAATAAAAATAAAATAAATAAAATAAAAAATAATAAATAAAATAAAACAACAACCGACCAAATAAATAAATAAATAATCTATCAAAAAAAAAAATATATATATATATATATATATATACATATATATATATATATATGTGTGTGTGTGTGTGTGTGTGTTTAAAAAGCACATTTAGTAGGCAATATGTACTAAATATGTATACAATATGCAATATGTATACTAAAGTGAATAAATCACACGCAAGTCAACAAAATTAGTAAAAAAAAAAACAAAAACAAAAAAACAAACAATGTAACTAAATAAACATTCTTAACCCCAAATCGTGACTTAATGACTTAATGTTTTGCAAGTTACTAAAATGTAAAAACTTTATCGAAACTAAAGTCTGGTGTAAACTCATTAAAATCAGTTTACTTACACAGATGAAAGACGTTTCACCTGTTGGTGGTTTGTTTCATTTCAAGTCAACTTCCTGACCACTTTGCAAATAAATTAGATAAAAATAATAAAATTAGAGACTACACTCCCCATCTTACCATCTCGTCTGTGTTGGCCTTAGTGGAGACGTCCTCGCGTGGGTTTTCTGGGACGGGCATGCGGCTCACGTAGAGTCCGTTCATAGCGGCCATCATCAGAGGCCTCTTCATCGAGTCCACCGACATCTTCTGCCTCTCCAGAGTCTTCAAGAAAAAAGAGAAACCAGCTGTCATTTCTCACAGACCCACAAAACACACGATTTTAATAACCTTTAATAAACTTTAGGTCTAATTTAATCTCCCCTCCCTACTTTCCAAAATGATCAGCTGGGTATGTGCTGATATATTACAATATATTACAACATAAAAGACATGAAACGGTTAAAAATGTCGTCTCTATTCATGCATGACATTTTTACATTTATGTTTTTATACTTTTTTTTTTATACTAAAAAAAACATTGTATCCCTAAAACACAAAACTATTACAAGGGAACTTGTATTGCAGTAAAAATAATTCCTCAGCCTGTCCCTTTAGGTCTTCAAAGCAGAGCGCCATCCTGGACCAATCAAACGGATGGATAGGTTTGGACACGCCCCCTCATTATCATTTAAGCAGTGAGGAGATGATGAAATATTGTGCGAGTGAAATAGGAAATAAGTAAATGACTGGACATGTGTTGGGGTCTATAAAACAGATCAAAGGAGGAGTAATATACATTTATTTTTTTTACTATTTGAGAAATAATTAAAAGCATTTTCAATTTTTTTAACTCATTCGATAATCAGTTTTTAAATTCCATTGTACAATTTGACTCCTTATACATTTTGAGCATGCGATATTTCACATGGGTTATGGGTCGCATAAGAAATGGACCTCTAAAGAAAATATTACTGAGCATAAATAATCACTACATCCTTTTTTAATTTCACACAACATGAATGCATATTCCAGCCCTATTGCTCATTTTGTGGCAAAATAAAATTATAGTCTCAGTCATATTCTCATAAAAAAGGAATGTGACAGCTCTAACGTGTACACACACACACAAAAGTGTACACATTCATGCGCAAACAGCCATGTGCATGTACACTCACGCATACACATACACAAAAGATTATTAGGATGATAATATCATGGATAGGTGGGGTGTGGAGAGACGTGTCATAGTAACGGGAGTGTCAAAAACACACACGTTGCAACATGATTCTCCACACACACACACACAATAACAACTGTGTGTAAGGCTGCATTAACTCTCAATAATTTGAGCTCATTCCTTACATAATCTGTGCATTTAATCCAGATTAGAGACTAATGTTTCCTTAAAACCTACATATACAAATATGTGAGCCTGTATGTGTGTATATATATGTGTGTGTGTGTGTGTGTGTGTGTGTGTGCTCAACCCAGTATTAACACTAACCAATTACTACACACAGAAGACCACATACTGTATTTTCTAGCGTATTATTTTCTCTTTCTGGCTGATTTACAAGGAATTACCACAATTTTATACAGCAATTTAAAATTTCAGATTCACTTGCATGTATTTTCACACAGCGTAGCTTGACTTTTTCCCCTCGTGATCCAATTAAACGTCTTTTAGTTTGCGCGAATCCCAAAAGGCTTCCCATTTATTTTCTTTGCATTTCAATCTGTGAGGGAAACTTGTCATTGCACACACTATTAAATGAGATTATGCCTAGTTTTATACCTCTAACCAATAACCTCCAGAGAAACTCCTCCTACTTAGGATTTTGTGATGGGAACGAGACACGTACTCAGGTACAGCTAGTCCTGGATGCAGATTTGCGGCAGAGGCGTGCTGTTCTGTATCATCGCACAAAAGTACTTTAAATTTACTACAATTTAAAAATAAATAAACAGTAAATATGTTGCTTTAAGTGACACTAATGTTTTGGGAAATTTACAATCCTAAGATATTCCTGAGAGGATGCAGTTGAAAAAAAATAATGATTTAAATAAGGAGATCAAATGTAAAAAGTTATAAATTATGTAAGTTGAAGTTCTGAATGCAAATGAATGAAAAAGACATCGGTAAAGAGGCGGAGGTCTTTCTCACCCTCTGTGCAATCTCTCTCTCCACAATGCTGTCCTCGATGGCAAACATCTCGGAGACAGGTCTCTCTTTCACCGGCTCTTTCCTCACTCTCTCCTTCACGCTGGTGAGGTCGGGTTCGGAGATGGACGGTCCCAGAGTCGCCCCGCTCAGGCCCACTGGCTCCATACGGCTCGGACTTTGCCTCTCGCGGTGCCCTCCTGCATGGACATCGACCTGCGTTTGCACCTGCGCCGCCTCTGGAGAACCTCGGCTCCGGTCCTGCATCCGTACACAACAGCATGATGATGTTTTATCTCATTAAATACCATCAAATCTGTGTACTGAAACAGGGTTAGTTAGGTTTGGATATAATGTCCACTTTATTTTATCATTTACCTACATAACAACAGCATGGGTGAAGTACCTGGTTGTGGTGTCTGAGTGTGATGTTGCTGCTGCTGGACCGCAGTCCCGGGTATTCCGGCGGAGGTTTGTTAGGGATGTTAGCGAGCGCCGCCTGCAGTTGAGCACTGATGTCCTCGTTCAGTCCTGGGATATGAACATCCAGCTCAGGGGCATACTCCTCCTCTTCCTCCTCGCTCTCACTGCTGTGGATCAGCATGGTGACATTAGAGAGTGTTTTCTGATGCTGGTATGTTGGGTCAGAGGTGGAGGATTTCTGGGCTGGCATTTGCACCTCAGCCAGCTGAGGCGGTGGAGGAGGCGGGACCTGTGCCTGCTGAGGAGGGATCAGGGGTGGCACTTGCTCTCGTAGTGTGTTCCTTCGAGGCAAGGGGGCGACACTGGCTCCCTTGAGGACCATTGCGACTTCCATGCTGTGGCGTTTGGCGAGCGTGGAACGGTGCTTCATAGCCGTTAGTGGCTCGCTCATTTCCTGTAGTGACTGGTGCACTACAGCTGAGCTGTCTGGTTGGAAGGTTTTCACTGACAGCTGCACTTTACGCGTCACCAGTTCCGGACTAGAGCCTCCGATGCAGCGTTGCCGGTGGCTTGCCAGATCTGGCGTGCTGGTAGCAGGCCTAAAGGATGCCGAGTAAGGGGGTGGAGGCCTTGATTGGTGGTTCCTAAACACATGGGTAGTCCTGTTAACCACTTGCTGTTTAGTGTTGGCCAGCTCTGGCGTGCTGACGGTATGTGAGATGCCGTTAGCGGCGCCAGATTGTGGCTGAGCCGTTGTAGAATGTACCATCTGACCCTGATGAGATGGGGAGGGGCCAGCATGAAGTCCATATACCGGCTGAGGGCCTCCACCTCCAGCATAGGGAGCGTGGTACGGGCCTTGCTCACGCATTTCTGGCTGGCTGTACACTAGCGACGGTTGACGGTAAACATACGTGTTGCTGATATTGAGGCTGCGCAGTGATTGGCTGTGACAGTCGACGGTGGGTGTGTTTGGGAGGAGGCAGCGTTTTTGCCGCATCACAGCATCGTACTCTGGTGTGGGCCTGTAGGAAGGAGGGATGATGGCTGAGTGTCGGTGGCTGGGGATGTAGTCAGGCCGCATGAGCTCACTACCAGGGATGCTGGGACTCGAAGACATGGGCGAGGAGTGAACGAAAGTCTGTGAGCGGTTCAGGGAGCTTACGCTCGGGCTGCTGCACATACTGCCATTAGGAACCAGGCCGTTACGGAAACTAAACTCCACCAGACTCGTCTCTGACTTACAGTACGGGTCTTCATGGAAGATACTGTCTGTTGGGGGCAGAGAGACAGAGAGAGAGAGAGAGAGAGAGAGAGAGAGAGACGCTGTGTGAATTATTATTAATTATTGTAGGACAGCATAATATGACAAAATATTCTTGATATTATAATAAACTTTGTTGCAATACACTTTTCTTAAATATCATGACTAGAGTTTATGGTTTACTACATTACCCAAAATGCCCACATTGGTGCAGTGGAATTTAGCCTTTATTTCATCTCTACCTAAAGTGAGCGATGTGGCAGTGCTTTAGTACTCTGTTCAGCTTTCTCATCTCATCAACTGTACACTCTGCTCAAACAGACCAGCTTTCAAAGATTCACGCTAATACCACCGTGAACGTACCATCATCACACTCATCAACCCGTAGATCGCTAACTAGCAAAGCCGAGTATCTGCCGATGACGATGATGACATTTTTTCTCCTATTAAACTCCAGTGCAACTGCACTAGCAATAAATGTCACCTTAACAGCATGATCCACAACCGCAAACTTCTCCGGAGATTAGCAAGAATACTAATAGCCAGAATCACAAATGATTCAATATAAACATATATAATGTGTTTCAAGATGTTTTCACAATGTTACTATGCAGCAGTTTTACTAAAAAAAAGAGAACACTTTAGAGAAAACACGAGTTGCCTTTGTAGTTTTGATCAACTCCAGTAGAAACGATACCACTAGCTGTTGATTTAACTGCCTTGATTCAAGCACACCCACATTTAACAAACTAAATCTTCAGATATTCCAGGCTTCATTACTGCATGCTTATATAAGATGATCAGACCGTAATTCCAAACCGCACTAAAGCAATAAAAGTCTCTGGGTCACGGAAGTTTCCTTAGATCTATTAAACAACTTCAGACCTAGTGGCACAGTAATTAACTCACATACTCTGCTTATCATGTGGTCATGCTGTGAATCTGTGTGTGTGTGTGTGTTTGTGTGTGTTAATTTCCAGCAGAGAGATCAAAAACTGAATAATTAGAGAGCTGACTTCAAGGATTACGAAGGTGTGTCTGAGTCTGAGTGTGTGTGATATGTGTGTATGAGACTAAGAGAGAGAGAGAGAGAGAGAGAGAAGAGACAGAAAGACAGACAGAGACCGGAATATAGGCATACATATTTAAAGCAATTAATTATGGATTTCTATTTAATCCTCATGATTGAATTATATATTTATCTATTTATTATGTCTTAATTGAAACAGAAGTCTCATTTAAAATCGTTTAAATAAATACCTTCCTCGAACCGCTTTTGGTTCTTCAGTACCACAAAATAATTAGATTTAAGCATTTAAATAGTTTATGTGGCATAGCAAACCAGACATAGTCCTGATTAATTCATTTTGTAATCAGATAGCGGCTTTCCATTTTTCACTTTCGGGGGACTTTAAAACACTAGAACTTTACTCGTGGCTGAGATACATGCAAAAGATTTTTAAAAATACTATATATCAGTTCAAGAAAGTTTTCTGAACTATGTATACTAGAAAATGCCAAAATTTCACCATGTGAAGAGTTTATCCAGGCCAATGCACATAGACCCAGTCTCCGCCCATCAGGGAAATCTCCATGCCACAATGTACACGGTTCATGGATACATTCTAACAAACCAAGAATGAGCCTTTTTACTAACAAAAAATGCAGTCCTTATCTGTGTTTGCGAAGGTGTGTGTTGCAGCTCATCTAAACATTTCACCAAACAAATCCAGCTGCAGTGATGCCTGAGGCTTTATAAATAAAAGATAACATCTTACTGTGTAGTGAAAAAAACGGTAAAAATATGGTGACGTGACGTGGTACGGAGTCATGATTCAGAGGAGTATCTGGGAAAACACGTCATGACAGCAACTCTACCAGGAAGCGTGTTTGTGTGTGTGTGTGTGTGTGTGTGTGTGTGTGTGTTTACCTTGAGAGCTCTGCGTCTCCTGATAGTGATCAGGATACTGAGAGTGTGCAATACAGGACTGTGGCCTATGCTGATAAAGAAACATAGAGAATAGATATAAATAACAGAAAAAGAGTAGTACTTAAAGCTAGTACTGGTAGTTAAATGTACGCAGAGTTGAGTAATTCTTCAAAAATCAAACAGATTTGAACTTAAAATTAGATTTGAATGTAAAATCTTTTGCTAGATATACAAAAATAGATTAAAGGTAAAAAATGTAAAGTAATGTGCAGGTACTTAAACTATATAAAAACGGTTCAGAAGTCCCCGTTGTGACTGTAGTAAATCATGTACTAATCCCCACTTTTCTTTCTGTGTGAAAATGTTTTACTCTTTTTGCTGTTGAATCTATTGAATTTATTATATAAGGAGCGCCGTTTCTCATCCAATCATGTAATGAGTTTGATTTATCTAATCAGGACAACAGATAATGATGCAGTGTTTCCAGGTCCCCGCTTTCCTGTTGAATTTCACAGGCTAACTTCAGGGTGATTTTTTTGGTCCGCAGAGAGGAGACTGGGCATTTCACATCAATTAAGATTCATTTTTATAACAGAACATGTCCTAGTGACCATGTAAGGTGGTCTCCTCTTATACACACATCACTTTACACCGTAAATATTAGCTCTGTATTTTACTGTTTGTTTGTAGCAAACTTTTTTACTGTTTTTAAATGCACAATAAGATAGCACACAAGTCGCTAGCTCACTAGAGAAATTTGATAAAAATAACTAGCTGCAGTTCAGCTAGCTTCAGTTTAATGTTACATCAAGTTTGTTAACAAGCTAGCTCACAATACTATACTGTTTGCTTGCATGTTAGCCAACATCAGTCTGTTATATTGAATATTTAAGTTGTTTTTTTTTTATTTTAAGTTACACTTAAATGATTTTTTTTTAGGAGGTACAAAAAAGATGACTGCTGTCATCTTGGACATACACATTTCATTGTCCTTAAATTTTATGTGGTCATTTCTGTTCATTATTAATGCAGCCTTTTAATTCTCTTTAAACACACACATCCACGCTCTAATCCTTATCATGTTCTCCGTGTGTATGGAGAGCCAGGCTGAGACTCGGGGCTGCGGCTGGTGCACTGAGGGTCATTGTGCCGGTTTTAGCTGCATTGTTAGGCATAGAGTGAGGAAACGAGGGGCCGCTTTATACGGAGACCTAACGTCCCTCTGGGGAAGCTTAACAACCTTGCAGCTACTGATCTGCACTTTCCCGTACACTCTTTAACTTTATAGCAGTTCAAATACAAATGCTAATCATAATATCACTATTGTGTTGTATTGTAAATGAGATTTGTCTCAAAGGAAAATGCCTTGAGTAAATAACTAAAATTGGGATTTAGGTACAGACCCGAAATTGGTGTGTGGTGGCCTTGGAAATACCGTGTGGTGGCCTTGGAAAGACTTGGCTTTAGACCTTTAGCTACTAAAAATGAACATCGGGAGAACCCACATATTGTGAGTTGTGTTTTAAATGGGGAAACAATGAAGAGTTTTGAGATCTTATTGAAAACTATGGCAGGGAGGTGTTGTTTCAGTGGTGTGTGCTGAGAGGTAAGTTGGAATGAAGTTCTACAAAGTTGTTGTAAAACATTACTCAGCTAACAAGCATGTTTCTTCTGGATGCTGGTGGTTTCAGTGTACTTCGGATATAAAGGAAGTATGTTTAGAGCCTTGACTCAGAACTTAAGTAGGCACTCTTTATTCAGCACCACATTTGATGAGTCTTGCCTTCTTCCCAAACAAACCTCGAGAACCTCTGACCACTTCAAATATGCTGATGGTCAAAATTCACCATGAGAGAAAGAAAACCTGACATCAAGCCCAAATATGAGGCAAGAAGTCAGAATGAATGATTCAGTCTTTGGCTATTTCACTGAATTTCCATCCATACAATAAAGTTTTAGTAAACATAGTCTATCCTATTAAAAGTGTGATACCGAACTTGTGAATTACATTCATTATTAACACTTGGGCTGGTAAATCTGGCTACAGGAATGATTTTTTTTTATAACATGCTGGACTTCATTTCCAAATAAATAGTCTAATATAGCAAGCTAACCTAGCTAATTAATGTTTGCAGAGAAAACTAGCTAACCTGGCTAATAATTATTTGAGTCTTTAACTAAAGAGTTTTGAGAATATTTGGACAAGCTAGTTATATGGTATTACTTTTAAACTTTTAAAGCATATGGAAGTTTGGATTTAAAAAGAAAACACTGGGGGAAAAAGTTGCTTAAACACAAGCAGAACACACTGAACAGGTGGGCGTGGCCTAAAAGTCCCAACCTGCTTTCAAATTGTTAGTTTCAAAAATTTTCAACCCTACAATATAGATAAATTATAGAATTATCACAGTTGCTATGCGTAAACTAGGTTAATTTTTTGACTGCAGGCCCTGTCCACATGCATATGTATGATATTTTTGAAAATGTAGTTTTTACAAAAAACATCTTTCCACGTGAATAGCGTTTTTGAAAATATCTTATTCCTCATGTAAATGCAATAATGATTTAAAAACATTTACAAGCTAGCTGGCAATAGCATGTCATAAACGTTTAGGTCAAAGCCTCAAAAGTATGGTTAAGAGCTTCGTATTTCGCGGGAAATATGGCGAAATGTGGAAAAACACCAACATGGACAAAACACAAGGACTGACAATGAGGTACAACTACTGTTTAAGGTTACACTTAATACAAAGTCAGCAAGAACCACGAGAAGGATGACCGGGAAGCAGAAACAATACATATCATATTCTGTCACCTCCAGATGATGGTGTACTCATAAATCAAACCGAAATAAATTTCAAGCACATTATTACATAAGAAATTCCAGACCACAAAGTAACAACATGGTGAGCAGCCAGGATAAACCTAGGACATTATATAACACACGCAAAACCCGCACTGGAATACCAATGTCAGCAATTATTTATTCTTTATACATGCTCTTAAGAGAGAAACCATAGATTTATTGTAGGTTCTCTGGGGCTCTAACAAAATACTTGCCAACTAAGAACTTAAAATGTTGGTTTTTTTGTTGTACTAAGAGTTTCTGTGGTGCTGTGGCACTTTTTTTTGTAGTTGATTCACTCTTCTACAGTGTTAGTATATCATAGCAAAAGGTCAAAGTGCAAAGGTGAACTTACCTGCCTGTTCCAGGTTGATCTTCTCCGTATGGTGACAGGAGAGTGGGTCGGCCTGCAGGGAAAAAAAAACCACCAGAAGACAAAACCGGGGTTATGTGCAGTTACACTGATCCGCCACGGGTGGCAGTGTTGTATATGAAAGAGCCGTGGAGTTCAGCAGTGGGATGGAAATGTTTGAGATGAACTCACTCTACACAGATCTTGTTCTGTTTGTAAAACTTGTGTCTGGCGGTGAAGAGGCGTGCTATGTATTTCGCCATCTCCATGTCCTCCTAAAAGACAAAAATCAAAAGGGCATCCTTAAAACAGTTAGTGAAAACGAACCGTCCATGTTGTTGTTTTAACATGTTTATTGACTAAGCTGTTTATTGAGAAATCTGTGCTAGCTAAGATGTAAACCAGGCTGAATGCATGAAGCTAGCTGTTTTCCACTGAGTTTGTTTTGCAGATGGGAAAGACTCCACATCACAGAGTTTCCCGTGAGATGGCATTGGAGTGTGCGCAGTCTCAACACTGACCATGTGAAACATGATGGTGTCGTCTTTGCTGGTTATCTCCACGGTGATAGCCGACTTGTTGTGCCCGATGGTTCCGATGTCCTTCCACCTACGAGAGAGGAAGTGAGTCAACCTGACCTTCCGTGTCTGAGAGCAGTTGTGCAGCTGTTAGGAGGCCGGTGAAGATATAAACTCTTCATACGTTATAAAAGAGTCAGAGGTCAGTCTCACCGGTGAAGCATGATAGATCTTCCGTTCCTGTGCTTGGCAAAGATTCCGATAAACGAAACTCCGATGAAGATGTCATTGGTGTAGTTGTCCTGAAGACAAAACAACAAATTGCACATAAACACACATAGAAAAATGTGTCATGGGGATAGAAATGTGTGTGTGTGTGTATCTTACTTTAGCAGCAAAGCTCTCCTGCCCAAATCCATCCAGTTTCTCCACCTCTTTAATGTAGAGCAGCTCTGCATCTGCGGCCTGCATCTGACTGAAACACACACACACACACAAACACACACACAGTCTTTTTTGAGAATAGCACTGTTTTTAGGTAAAGGAGAAAGGACGGGCCCAAGCACCAACCATTTTCACAGCCACTGTACGTTAATCTTTTTCCACTAGCTTCTGTCTAGCTTTTATCACGTTTGTCTTGAGTAAAACAAACTAGAGTTTTGAAAACAGGGCGATTTGAAACACTGATCTGAAATCATCTCTCTGGCTGATCTACTGTAAATAAGACTCTGTTTAAAATCTATAAACAAATGTAATGCATTATTCTAATCTAATCTATGCAATCGATATTTCTCTTCTAATTCACGTGAGCTGTTATTCTAATCTAATCTACACAACCTTTTAACATGATCTAATCTACATCAGATATTATTCTGATCTAATCTATGCTAATCTGTATTAAAGACATTATTCGAGAACCCTACTAGTGACTCTTGTGTTCTTCGGCCACTTTCTGAGTCCAGTCGTCCAGCACCTCGTCAACGTGGGGCCAGTTCTAGAGAAGAGGCAGAGAAACATGTGAACACACACACACACACACACACACACACACACCTGATACACCTGTGAAGTTTTTTTTCTCTTTCCCTCTGTGGAATATGCTTTTCTTTTTCTAATGTATTTACGTGACATGCAGGTATGCTGCTGCAGTGAGAAAGGAATGCATACCCTGAGGCACACACACACACACACACACACACACACAGACTTACCACGGGGAACAAAACATATTCCCTGAGGAAATCCTGAGACAGATATTGAGTGAAATCTCCAAAGTCGGCTGTAGAGAGAGAAACAGAGAAGAGCAGTCAATAATCCAAATCCAAAAAAAAACAAAAACCCACACAGTTTTGTTACTCATGCTACTTGTATTCTTACCACTATCCAAAAGATTTATGTTCTACATCACTCTTTTGATGAAAACATTTCCCAGGGTATTTTCAAACATGCTTCTTTTTGAAAAATGACTCGCATCTTGTGTAAATAGTTACTTCTCCATTTGTAATATTAAATTTCTAAACAAACGACAAACAGCTGGACACGACATAGCTGGTTTACAGTAGCTAGTGAATAAAAAGAGCTTATAACGCACAGCTGTTGAATTCTCAAATCTGATTGGTCAGAATGTGTTGATTCATTTTCTATAAAAGCAGCTTTGACAGTATTTCTAACCGGAATTCAAATCACAGGTTTATATCTAATATGTTATCGTCTCTATAGTAACAACTTAGGACTTATTACTGTTATGGATAATTGTTGATATGGAGAAGATTTTAGTGAGGAAACATTTATTTAGCATTTGTCGAAGGACTCTCCAGTCTCATGTTAAAGCTGTATGCTTTCCGAAAGTCTTCCGGATCAAGGAGTTTGTGCTTATGTAACATTTATGGAAGGAGTCTCCAGTATCAATGTTCTGTTACAATCAGTAAGTTTTCCAACATGGGAAAGTCTTTCTTGGAGTTTGGAATTTGTGCTTTCTGTTTATTTTTTATTTTTTTTTCGGGCAACAGGGCAAGCTGCGTTTTTTCATTTTTGTTTGTTATACCAGCTTTAAAATAGAGAAAAAAAAAGAGTCTGGTGAAGGAACAACTGTTCATAGCTGCCATAATGTAAGTAATGATAGGAACTAACTTGTTTGTAGACGTTCCACAACATTAAATGTAGCTATAAACATATAAAACGTACTATGTGACGTGCTGTTATTGCAAAAAAAACAACAACTCTGGTTTGGTAACAGTAATTAAAACACTGAAATAAGATATTAAATGCTGACATTTTCAGGTTTCGTACGAATGACCATATCAAGAGGTCAATGCTTTGTAAACGCAACTGGAGACACATCTGATGTTGTGTGTATCTGTCCATATGTGATACCAGAGCTTTCCATAAGTATAGGAACACCTATGGATGGAAGCTTATATGGAGACATATACGTAATTACATACTACCTATCAGAGTACGTTCTCTCATTGTAATGCTAAAAACACTGCTTAAAATAATATTACTAATATTTCCATGACTTGCTATCAACCTGTCATGCTCTAATTCTGTCACATCGCCTTTGTGTGCTTTTTACTCAATATGGTAATACTATCTCTCCACATTCTTCACCTGAGTGTGTCTTACAAAGAGAGTAACAAGATAAAACGAGCTGCTCGGAGCACGTTATCTTGTTCTCCTTCTTTCCTCCTGTGTTTCATAATGTTCGCTACTATCTTTCTGTTTGAATTCTTGCATGATGAACAAACTACACATTCTCCTTCTTGTCTTTTTATGTTTACATTCCCGTGAGCTGCTGGCTAAACGTTCTGATAGCAGTTCAAGTGGATAACTGCTCTCCTGCTCTAAATACCATATTAGGTATGACAGCACCGAGCTACCAGTAAGATCACACACACACACATACACACACACTTACCCTGGACAGCGAGACCGGCGAGTCGAATGCCCTGCTCCACGGTGCAGTGAAGGTGCCCATCGAGCACCTCCTTCTTCACCTGTAGGTAGTACTGATACCTGAGAGACACAGAAACACGGGTGATCAAGTGTGTACAGAATATCACAAAGTACATGAGTTTAAAAAAAAAAAAAAAAAAGCTAAACGAGCTCGCTGTCAGTGTGAAGCACGAATCCTAACAGTTAAGCTAGGGGACATTTCCAACAGCTTGTAAAAGCTAACTAAAAGGTCCCATGTACTGCAATGAACCTAACTGATGAGGCTAAAAAGTGGTAGCTAATATAATAAATTATGGAAAGCTAGTTAGGTAGCTAACGAGTTTGCCAGTATTTCATCTTAGAATGACAAAATGAGAAATACTGACAATGTAAAGGTAATTGTCGTACTCAAAAATATCTCAAAAGTCTCGTGTGGGGTAAGTTTTTGTGCTTTTTCTTCGTTTTAAAGACATTCCAGGAGGTGCTTCCTCTATCGCTGAATGAGAGAAATGAAACCGAGTCGAGTTTCAAACTGAGATGAAAACAATGTTTTATAAGGACGTGTCAGAGAAGCAACGCTTCTTGGGGTTTTAAGTAAGTTATTGAGTTCCTAGAATGAGTACAGCCTGCATACTGTAAATATTAGGGTCATGTGACCAACATTTGGACAAAGATTTCGTAATAAATATTTTCTTTAATTTTTTTCTGCACTAGCTTGTATGTTTCAATGTTTCGAAGTGGTCAGTTAATACCATGACACCGTGATAGCCATGATAATCATTATCATCGAACATAAAAGATATATTTTCAGTCTGGCTAGTGTCTTTATTTTCTCTCGATATATTTAGCCGCAAGGTGATGTGTTACATGACAGGTTCAGTTGCTTGACATTTCCACGTTCTGTTCAAAATTTTATCATTATATCAGCTGCTTCCAGTCAGTTTGCACTTTATTGATATTTTATCACTATAGTTACAGCATTGAGGTTTATATACACATCAAATAAAACCTTGGTCAGTGGCCAACACACACACACACACACACACACACTTCTCCTAATATCCTTGTGAGGACCTTGTTATGACATAATTATTAACATAGCTAATACTACGCCTAAACCTAACCCTCTGTAACTGTAACCAAAAGGAAATATTTAGTCTCTTTTATTTTTATTTTAAAGCTGCATTTCCTGTGAAAAAAAAAAAAAAAAAAAAAAAAAAAAAAAGGTAGTTTTTCTCGTGGGGGGACCAGAAAAATGTCCCCGCAATTTCAAAACCGTCAGATATTCCTACCATGACATTTAGTCACACACAAATCCGCACATGCCCACACACGACTGGCTGCATTTCAGCATTCTTTGAAGGAAAAGTGTTGTTTAATATTTCCCATTCCTGCATTCCTTTGGAAATTCATGCTTCCTTCACTTTTTCCTTGTTTTTTTTTTTTAAAGGTAATCTCTATTTTCTCTTTGTCTCCAAAGAGGCGTTATGTAAGTTGTGCATGTAGGTGCACACTTCTCAACCAGAATAACATTGTAAATGTCTGCTAGGTTTATGGTGTATCCTGTCGCCCAGAGACTCCGCCCTCCAAACCACACTGGCTCCTCCCCCAGCAGTGGGGCGGCGGCCTGGTTTTGCTAATTAAAGGGTTGCCGTGGCACTGGAATGGCCTTCTCACTGGATAATGACGGGTTAGCAGTGCAGAGCAGAGACAGATTACAACCTCCAACTAAATAACGGTTTAAAAAAGACAGAGAGAGAGAGAAAGAGAGAGAGAGAGAGAGAGAGAGAGAGAGAGAGCAACTAGACCAAACTTAAACCATATTTTGTCTGCCTGATGTGTGCGTGTGTGTGTGTGTGTGTGTGTAGGGGATATGAGATAGAGAGAGAGTGACTGTGTGAATCTGTGAAGCGAGAGGTGCTTTCCAGACGGTATTTATGTTTTGGCCTGTAGTCTGGAATAATCATCGCTAAACTCTGTGTGTGTGTGTGTCTGTGTGTGTCTGTGTGTGGGGGTAGAAATGCCCCAGAAAGCTGCGATTTCAAGGCTACTCTCGACAAAACAAAGTCCAGGTGTGCTAGACGTCAGCTAATGGAGGAAGAATGCAGGACAGGGAGAAATTAAACACTGAGTGTGTGAATAAATGAAGAGGAAGCAAAGAATAAAAATCCCTTTACAATATATGAAAAAGGACATGATTTTAAACTCCATGAAAGACCTGCACACCCGCCAAACCTCACACTTTCTGCGTACGAGCTCCGCAATTTAACGAGAGTAGCTAGTACAACTTATCAAGCAAAAATATGCCAAAAGATCAGTCTAATTTTCCCCTAAATAAAAACGTGAGATTCGCCAATCGACATATTAATCTGGAATTATGTGTTTTGAACTCGCTGATATTAACTGACACTGCCTGGAAGCCCCGCCCCCTATGCCCTCCCCTATTCTCCTTAATCCTGATTGTAGAAATGCTTGTTTGTCTCATATTTTTTCAGCTACTGGTTCAGGATTTTTTTTAAAATGGGAAATTGCGAGCAGGGAAAAATCAATATTGCACCCAGTGAAAGTAATCCTGTTCGAATAGGGATATAAGCTACCACCAAAAGTGCTGGTGTAGCACATATACTGCAAAAGAACTAATATATTACAATTAGGCTAACGCAAAAAAAGCAACAACACTAGGGTTGTCATGCCGCATATCGGTTATAACAGTTACCTCATCATTCATTTTGGTGTTCAACACGGCATCGCTGACCAGAACTAACGCTGCCTTTAAGTAACGTCGGAAAATAATGTAA